>NC_139704.1:38729131-38856631 GCF_964188405.1 Protomyctophum parallelum
CCTCCGAATGGCAGTGCTTCGGAATGCCAGTGTGTAACCGTTCTACAAAGCACTGGGCATTGGTTGTTAGCGGCGGTTTTCTCATGGTGTCCAAAAGGCCCATTCATTGAACTTGGAAATTAAACTGGTGTCCAATTAATACGCTATTCATCACTTTCATATGTTTCTTGTTTAACATGATGAATGGATTTTGTGTAGGCGTGGTCATGTTCAGACATAACATTCAAGGAATTTGTTCCAGCACAGTTTAATGACACACACTGCACCTGCAGTGTGTGTCATTAACGATATTTTGTTGTTACAGAATGGACTAGGGGTGCTTTGCATTTAAAGTTTCATACTGAGACTGTAGTGCATTCAACAACTTCAACAGGACTGTCGGGGAATGTAAATCATAGATTTATTTTGCGTGACGCCCTGAAACTGATCCACGTATCCAAAATACAGGACCTTTACTTGGAGCGGAGCAGTGTGGAAAAATTACTGGTACTCACATTTTTTTACTTAAGCAAAATAATCATACGGCAACGTAGTAATACTCTGTCAAGTCAGGAATTAAAAATGTACTTGAGTAAAAGTACAAAAGTAAAAAGTAGTCATTGTGCAGAATGTCCCAAATCTTTTGAAAATAGCAGATCTACAAACCCACAATGCTTGTAGATAGTCTATTTTCAGATAGGCGAAATGTGTACAGAGCTGAAGTGTGTATGTTTTGTAATAATAATCAAAATCTATAAAGTAACTAGCCACTAAAGTTGTCAATTAATTGTAGTGGAGTAAAAATATTTGCTTCAGAGTTGTACAGGGCTGGACTGAGACAAAAATTTGCCCCGACATTTTTCGATAAATTTGGCCCAGACTGGCCCACCACAACCAGCGCGCAGATACGACTTTTCGGGTCGAGGCCCATACAAATACTTGAATTACAAGCCCTTAGCACCCACCACATTTACAGTAGGCCTACAACATAAATGATACAGAACCAACAGACAACTAATTTAACATTTGGCCCAGACTGGCCCACCAGAGGGTCGGCCCACCGGCCTATGCCTGGTACGTCCTGTGGCCAATCCAGGCCTGGAGATGTAGTGGGGTAGAATTAAAAGTACTAAGTACAGTACTCATGTAAATGTACTTAGTTACTTTCCACCACTGTAGCAGAGTATTTAAAACGATGTTTCCACCACACAGTTGACCCTGATAAAGGCCCATGCAGGCCGAAACGCGTTTGTCGTGTTTTTAACCCTTTTAATATGAAATAAAGGATTTTTTCTACTTCAACTGGACAGAGCTGCCTTGACCCTCTTTTAAGTTCGCCACCTTATATCTCCTTCCACAGTGACATTGACTCAAGGTATAGAACTCTTTAAGAACTCTTGTGCTTTGCTATATGAAACCCTCTCCAAAGAGCACCGGTCTACAGTTTTCTCTGCATAAAGGCCCACGTAGCGCTTCTTCTTTTCTTTTTCCACACTGTCCGAGGAGCCGCCGCCGCAGCAGGGAGCAGGAAGCTGAGCATGACTCAAGCAAAACACAACAAAAAAAGAAAAAGAAAAAGACCCTTGTAGGTGAGGAGCGAGCAGGCCCCCTACTGTGACTGCTATGCTCATTCATACTGGCCACAGCAGCGTGTAATGGCTTTACCATGCTGCCAGCGCAGGCCAGCCACAGCTACACACAACAGCTCTTCCAAACGGGACAGGCCCCGCTGTTGTGTCCGGGGGATCTTCTCACAGGTCCTGGTGAGAGCATGTCTTTGGGCTTTCGGCCTGCTAATCTCATTTTAAGACGGACCGAAACTAGGTCATATTCAATGGTGGGTGACCGTATAACTGGAATTTAATGTACGCACCGAGTGAGTTGCATTGCGTGGGGTTGGAAATCTCTCTCACATTGACCATGAATTTGAACAATGCTACCGATCGCCGCTTCTCACTGCTCTACACATATCACATACATATAAAGGCATTGATGTCTTGTAGGCACTTATTCGCAAATATAGGTCAAATCTTTGCTGCCACAGAGGGACATTTTCAACTCTCATAATGATTATGCATAGTTTAAGCACAGTCAACATTCCACGCCAACGCATACGCAACATATTTCAACTCTTTATTTTGTTGTAAATTAATGCTCATCATGCAAGAGCTTGTAGTTCAGCTATTTTCACTATTTTTTTTAAAAGGACAGTGAACCATTTTTAGACCACTGCATAGGAAGGTCCAATCCTCGTTTGGAAATTGGAACCTATAAAACTTTCTGAATCCACCAGTCTTGAGAGTCATCAAGATAATCAGCAGGGATAATGGTGCTCATTAAATGCATAATGGTTGTTGTCGGGCAGAAACCTCTTATCTCCATATCGAAAATGTGTTTTTTTTCCCCTATACTCGATCTTGCTACAGCGTCACACAAAAGTATCAAAAGTAGTAGATCTAGAAATGTGGTGTGAAGAGGCATGTTTTGAGTCTTAGATCTGCTACTTTTGCTATTTTTGAATTAGTTTTTGGACACCCAACAGAGACGATATTAACTATCTGTCTAAATCAACACCTTAACTAAATATACAATAACTAAACATACATTTCACTTGAATTGGATTGCAATACTTAACAATTTCAAAATCATATTTAAACTAGAAAAAGTGCCCTTCTGGGCACAGGTCTCCACCAGGTTATCCACAGATCCGTGCAGTTAGAGGTAAAAACACTTTTGGGCCAGTTATAGCGCCACCTTGAGGCTGAGTTGAAATTGTTCATGTGGCATTTCGTCCTCGGCCTAGTGGGAATGTGCGTGCACAATTTCAGGGAAATCACGCGATGTGTTCATGATTTGCAGCATTTTGTTTGAAACTGAGCACTCCTGTGAACTTTGGAAGCCAATCTTAACCAATCAGGATGGAGTCTGAGAAATCTGAAAGACCCGTTTCGTTGAATGGCTCTAGAGAGACTGTGTACTAATTTGCGTGATGTTTGGACAAAATCTGTAGGTGTACTGTGAAAAAACTTGTTTTGCACAAAGCGGCCTCCTGGTGGCGCTATAACAGGCCGTTCTGGAAAGTTTGGGGCAGAGGTTCATGGTTGGCATCCAGGGAGTGTGTGTGCAAAATTTGGCATCGACCGGGTTAACGGTGGCTGAGATTAGCTGGTCACGGACGGACGGACACACGGACACACGGACACACGGACGGACGGAGTGCAAAACATACTCTCCCCATGCCTTCGGCTGGTGGAGACAAAAATAAAAAGACATTACCGTCACCAAAGGCCAGCTAGCTGGCCCTGGCACTTGAAAGTAAACGCCCAGCAGGGCAAACTCGAAATCTGATTGGCTAAGGAACCTGTCAATCTCTATATTGCTCCCATTCATTTCAACAGCAAGGGGATTCAGTGGCGTTTCTGAAGGCCTGACGGTAGAGATTTTTACACAGAGACAACACAAGGAAATAATCTCATTGGTTAAAAAAAAACAAGCGCTGTTGTACCTACACAGAATGGAAGCAGAGCATCCAGCCTGTCTGAGTGAGAAATAGTGCAGTGGCAGCGAAATAAACATAATATATAATATTTGTTAAAAAGAAAAACGTATTATAAAATATAGGGCCAGCAGAGAAGGCCTTGCTGGCCCTGACGGCCCACCACTGGTGAGGACCAATTATATGAGGATAGGCTGTAAATGGATGAAGTCGTCCTTTTAGAATATCAGAGCATATAAACAGCTAAAATATTTCCGCCATTGTTTTTCTGTTCTTTGAATAACAATATCTAATTTGTTTTCTGACAAAATGTCAAATGTCTTGCATCCTCCCTTGTGGTTGAATTAAATGGGCATTCATCTGGGTTAAAAATGATTGCCTTTTAGAGAACATTGGATGACTGATACGATTGATCCTATCCACTGAACCGTATAAGGCATAAGATACAAGTATGAATGTATTGCACGATGGAAATTCCACCAAATTTGAGGGAAATATATCACAGAGTTAAAGAGAAACAGACCACCATGTGTTCTCTGTCAAACCTGATGAATCTAGCACAGTAGATCCCAAACCTGTTTAGCTCGAGACCCAAGCGAGAAATGTTATGTCTCCCTGGGACCCAAACAAGGGGACGTATGGTATGGGTGGGACCGATGACCGTCAGAGAGCAGGGATAGTTATCCCTGCCTCCCTTCTGGCTTCAAAACTATGGAATACACTTCCATTGCAGATTCATTCCCAATGTTCCGCCGTAGTCTGAAAACGCACCTATTCAGACTCCATCTTAGCCCGTAGCACTTGCCGTAGTACTTGCCCTAGCCTCGACCTCCTACAGGCTTATGCATAGGCTCAATTTATGTAACTTAAATAGCACTTTACGACACGTAGACATAGCACTCTATAGTGTATAGTATACACATAGTTTCCTTAGATAGATAAACCTTGTGGTTTCTGCCTGACAGCGACAATATAGCATGCATGCATGCATGCATGTGTGTTTGTGAAAGTGGTTATAAACTGAAATGCCTGTCTAATTGTGTAATTCTAATAAAGCTATGCATCATTAACAGTGAGGATAACCAAACAAACTGAATGAACACAAACCATAGTTGTTTTGTTTTTTTACTAGACAGCCATTTATCAGCATTGTTTATCGACCGGCACAATATAGTATAATGAATTAACTCCTTTAATGATGTTCCCCAGACTAAATAACAATCGTTAATTTCCTTTTTGTCTTGCGAGGGGAAAAAAGCTGTAAGGACCCAACCGTAAAAAGGTCAAATTAAATATGAGTGTCATTTAAATGGACCTCATCTTGAGAGAGAATGCAGAGTGGGTGTTTACTTAGTAAGTACATTTACTCAAGTCCAAATATTGAGGTACTTTTACAGTTTTACTTAACTTGCCAATGTCCCTGTACTTTATACTTATACTCAGAGGCAAATATTTTACTATTTAACTCCAATACAATTAATTGAAAACTTAAGTGACTATAGTTACTTTGTCTATTCTAAAATAACAGATATACAAGCTCACAATGAGCTTGCAGATCTGCTATTTCAGAGAATTTTAATCTGCTATTTTAGAAATTTGGGGAAAAATGGAAAATTGAAAACATTGAGTACTTTCACTTTTGTACTTTTTGATGGCAATACTTTAGCACTTTTACTCCAAGTTAAATTGTGAACGTATAGGCCTTTTACAGTAGGCCTACGTCGCAACAGAATATTTCTACATTGTGGTATTGCTACTTCTACTACTACAAAAATTTAAAAACAAATCGCAGTACTTCTTGCACCACAGCTTACAGCCTCCTGCGTGATTTTATGTTCCTCTCTTGCCTGCCAGGCACATTTCTAGACACTTAGAAGTTGGACTGCGGGAAAGGTATACTCTCACTTCTCTCCAGGTTCGGCCTGCTCCTCATTAGAACAACGAGATTACAAAGGCTTACCAACGGTCGATAAACTTTTTCTTTTTAAATACCCTCATATTTCCTGGATGTTTGTGTGATAGCTCAAGCAAGAAGCAATGGCGCGTATAGTCCTCCCGTGGTGCGGTGGTCCACGTGTCATCAAGCCCAAGTTCTCCGAACATTTGCTTTTGTTTTGTAAACTATAAACGGTAATAGCAAAATGTACACGGAAAGGATTACTTCATGGCTTTATGTGTAGTATATAATAATAAATAAGTAAACCCAGAAACTAGGTGCATAGGTAGGATAAAAATAATAACCCCACTGTTAAGAATTAACTTTGTTAAAGCCCTACATTACCAGTGTAGCCTAGCACTCCTTTCTAACTGGATCAGAGATGACAATAACGAGATACAACACCAGTAGACCTTTAGATACCCTACGACTGTTCACAAATCAGTGGTTCATAAACATTCTTCATTTCAAGGACCCTGATTTTTGGTATGCATTATTACGCTACGGACCCCCATAGGCCATAACTTGGATTTTGAGTGTACAAAATCCATGTGTGCACTCTCAGAGTTTCAGAACTGTAAGGGCCATTTATCCAAGTATCAATAATTTAGCTGGGGACCCGGTTGGAACTGGATCTGACCCATTGTGTCCAACAGTGTTGGGCAATATTACTCAAGAGAGTAATATGTTACTTATTACATATTAGTCCTTAAAAAAGTAATATTAGCCTTTATCACTTACATTACATGGAATGGATTGGAATATGTAATATTATGTGCTATTGTTTTACAAAGCAAATGGGAATAATATTACCGTTTTGGCAGAGTAATACCTACACTACTCGTTACTGGGTAAAGTAATAATATTTCAGTAATATATTACTAGTAACTAGTTACTGCCCAACACTGGTGTCCAATAGATATGCTTCACTAACCCAACAGCTGTCTGTCTGTCTCTCTATAGGACTACCACAGCCATGAATTCATAACCACTTGAATGCTAGCGTCCCTATTGTGGGGCGAACACTGGCAGAGAAAAGCTCACAAGCTCACAGCTATTTTCAGTTAAGAGATGTCGTGCTGAGGGAAAGAAGGGGCAGACCTATAGTGGGACCCCTGCAACTAAGTGGTACCTCCAGGGTTTAAGTGATTCAAATAGGGAGGATGAACTCAAATGTCGAATGTTCATTTACAATAGAGTGAAAATGTCAGCCATTGCTTTGAACGAGGAAAGCACAGTGGCCCTGAACAAATATGAAGTTGGTCTGATATTTCGTGAGCATCTACACTCTACAGTATGAAGACAAAATAACTGATATGGGACCAATATCATGGACATCCGTCACCTGTGCACCTAGGGGTTAGCTTTATTTGGACAAAATGAATAGCAGACATGTCTCTGAGAGCTTTGGACAGATCGTTGACACTATATGGAGTAGAGCCCGGCCGATATATTGGTTTGGCCGATATATCTTCAATGAAACAAAAAAAATCTAATAAATAGCAGACCACTAGTGTTCAAATTGGGATTGGCATCGGACCCAAAAATCTGGCATCAGTCAGGCTCTAACAGGGAGTGTCTAAAGAAAACAGAACCTTGACCTAAGCTGCTCCCATCAGCTTTATGTCTCACATATATAAAAAGTGACACTAGAGTTTTGCGGGACAAAAGTTGTCATTCTTTGGTCAGCTTGTGGAGTAACAAAAACAAAGCAAAGATGACGTGAACGGGGGAACTGTGCAACTGGTGAGATATTTCTTTCAAACATCCATATGTTTTCACCTCGGAGGAGTTACGTCTGCGCTGGGCTGAACGATGACAGGCTTCTGAACCAGAAGTTGACCTGGAAACCAGGCACAAATATTTATCAGAGTGGAAGAAGGGTTTCGACGGTGTCTGAGACGAGTAGATGAACATGGAGGCAGTCTCAGACATAAAGGAATGAAAGACTTAAGTAACGCCTTGTGCTGGGCCAAACCAAAGGTTTAAATACATCCATCAGGGGCACCTTGAATTATCATCCTTATATGGCATCCTGCTGATAAAAATCCAAAGAAAGGAATGCCATTCCCAGTTCATGTTCACAAAGAAAAGAGTTGTACTTATCAGCCCTGGAATTTTAGTATTAGAAATGCTGATTAATACAAGGTCTCACTCTTAATTGACTATTGTATAGTCCTGTGTGCAATGTGTATAACTGAAAACTTGCAGGATTTGTAATTAATTCTTAGCCCTACTGTATATCGTTGCTGTTTAGCAGAAACCTCGTATCTTCGATTGTTTAACATTTTATGTAAATTATTTTGTCATACTACAGTGTGTGAACAAAGTAGCAAAATAGCCTATCTATGTAACTTATCATCTTTAAACTATATGTAGGGCTAAAAATGTGTTTTGTGTATTTCTAAGCAAGAAAATAATAAATCTGAGGCTGGTCTTTTCAATAAATATTTTGGTGGAGGACGCGCCATCAGATTACTGAAGCAGAACATATGGTTAATTTATGGTCGTCATGATTCCCTGATTCAAGTCCAATTCCTGAGGATTCAAGGAAACATAGATCACATTTGTACACCCTCAGGGTTAAATTAAAGCTGCAATTTTATTTAAATGAATATAAAACGTTGTGGGATGGGGTGATGGCTGATTTAAGCAGTCACATCTGGCCCGAGTCAAACTAATTGGACTCAGAGCTAGGAGGTGTGACTACACACCTGTTGTGCATCGATGCACACAGGATAAATCAGTCATCCCCACAAACATTCTGGAAGAGACAGCCTCTGTCATGGCAGGTGGTTATATCTGCATTTTATCTTGTTTATTTCCTGGCTCTCTACCACGTTATACACCAAGGCATGGCAAGCAGTTTGGTGGCCACATGGAAATAAAGAAAACCTTTAACTTGAAACCGGCCTCTGTCCAACAATTGAGTCTGTCACAAACGCTATTTTAACCAATACTGTACGTCGGTAGAGTATGTTAATACAATATAGCATGGGTGTCAATCATGGGGGGATGCGTGCCCCCACAAAGTCACTTCAGTTCAGACAATGCAGCTGTGATAATAAGTAAATAATGACGACGGCAGCTTTATAAAACCATAAAAAAGACGCCTGTATCCGTGCGAGCGCGAGTGTCCCCTGCTAGGCTTTAGCTGGATTTGCGTGCCTGATAACTAGTACATGTGCAGTGGTTGGAGGAGGTCTTCTATCGGGACTTTAGACCCTGGTGTCGGGTAGAAAGCCTTACAGTACTGCCGGACACTCATGAGTGCAATGTCCCCTGGGCTCTGCATGGCCAAGTGAGCACTGCCTCTTGGTTGGCAGGTACAAAGAACATGTGTCAAAATGGCGGGGTCTGCGGATCGGCGGGTCCAACGGAGGTCCCCGCGGAGGTCAGCACGGGCGTCCGTGGTAGTCTGCGTGGTGGGGGTCCGAATGTGTTACTGCTAAATCAGCGCGATGTTGTGTCACAAACCTACACGCAATAATCATACTAATATGGGAGGGGGGGGGGGAACACAACGGAGACAGCGCTTCTTTCACCTGACAAATATCACTATGTCTATGTGATCATTTCTTGTTTTACTTTCTTTATATGATGATTTCCTGTTTTTCATAGAAATGTAATTTGTACGTCTTTAATTGTTCTGATGAATTGAAAATGGAGGACCCTGTTTTATAGTGCTTTTCATGGTTTCATCCCCAAAGTAGCAGTTTTTGTATAGAGGGTATGCGTGTGACATCATCATCATATGCGGAAGTTATGCAGGAACACCTACTAAGTTGCAAAAAACTACTTTCTGGCCTTGACAGACCATACATCCAAACAGAAAAGTCCTATCTGATTATATTAAACAACGTTAAACAACATTAAACTCACTTTGCCAAGTCACTTTGCCACTCGATTTCCCATTCACTTTATGTATGCGCATACCCTCTATTGAATTTCTTTCGTTTGAAATGTACCCATTGTACTTTTTTTCCCAAACAATGAATTCAAACATGGAAGTTATGGATTGCAGCTGTGCAGGGAGGCAATCTTGGTACAGTAGGTGTTTTGTTCCCTCGTTTTACCGTTCAAATGGGTAGGGCGGATGAGTTATAGGATATATTAACCCAAGGTCTACAAAGGCCTTCTAAATAAGTAGTTATCACACTTTCAAGATTTCTCTACGTTTACAAAATAGCAGATGCAAGCTCGCAGCACTGCACGACATGACGCACTGCCTGTGATTTACTTTTTTAATAGCCAATGCCAACATAAAAAATTACACCTGTTTTAATGGATAGTTTTGTTTTCCGTTTGGTTAATGTATTTAGACCTCGTTCTGTCCATTTATACCATTTATTTCTATGGAAACCATATGTGATCTCCTCCGACGTGTGCAAAACTCCTCCTTCCTTGACATACGTAGGAAGGTATATTTAAACCACACCAGGGGACATGTGGACAGGAACTTAAAGTACAAACCTGAGCGTACGGAGGTCCCAAAGTTTGACACCATCGGTGACTGCACTGGTGAGGAAGAGGTTGTAGGAATCTGGAGCCTGCGTGCTGTACATGGAACCCTGTTGATGCAGCAATCACACACACAAAAAGGCCTCCACTACATCAGCATATACTTGTAAATGATCTGTTTAACTCTGAATGTGTACACAATATGGAACCAAATGCACCCATAGGGAAATAGGTTAAGATGAGCCTTACATTTTTGGAAGAACAACACAACGTTTAATACAATCATGATGGAGCAATGCACACATCACGTTCTCATACACCCTTGGAAACAAAACACTTTTTGCCTAGAAAATGTAGTTCACAAATTATTGATCGATAGCTGAAAGTGCCTTCCTTAGCTACACTCATGAGGGTGGGGTAAGTTGATCTAGCAAAAAATATGATATTTCTCTATGTTCCAAAGCTATAACCTTCATAGAATGTATTCTATGAAAGTTATAGCTTTGGAATGAATGAAATTAATGAAAAAAAAAACAAAAAAAAACAGCTTTTCTCTCTTCATAAACTACATGTTTTTAATAAGTCATGTACTGGCAATGCAATGTACAGTAAACTACCTTGTTTTTAGATGACATATCTTTACCCAGTGGCTTGACTTACCCCGTTCTCCCAAAGTGTCCATTTATTTACATTTGTACGCTCTGTATTACAAATGGCTAAATGAACACTGAGGATTTGGCTGTGTAGCTTTCATTTGCCAACAGCCAACATATCATTGCTTCAGGACAGGTACAATAATAGGCGAGAGCCACAGAGAAAGTCAACAGAGTAGGCTTCAGTGCATCTAGAAGTAAAACCTGCTCCATTTCCCTGCCGGAATGGAAACTCATCTGTCACTACATTTGTCATTCTTTTCCATCTCCTGTCCAGCATTCTGGGATTCAGACTATAATTAGACTGAATTAAAAAATGACTCAATAAAACAAACCAACATACTGTAGCTCACTGTGACTATAACAGCATGCGCCATCCCTTGACGTTCACACAAAATTATTAGATTGCATGATGTCGGAGTATGCGCGCGTGCATATGCATATGTGTGTGTGTGTGTGTGTGTGTGTGTGTGTGTGTGTGTGTGTGTGTGTGTGCATGCGCACATGCACGTGCGTGCCTGCGCATTGTTTGGATTTCCAGTCGGGAGTGTGGGAAAGTGAAGTCTGAGAGAGCATTTCCAGTTCCATTTTCCGAGAAGTGCTCCACTCTGACAATTTCCAGGTGATCTCTAGGCAGCGCCGAGACGACGGAAAGTTGAAGTGGGAAAAGCTACTTCACACACACTGTAGCTCCTGCTGATGTTTGGTGAGCATGGGGACAGGGATGGGAGGAGGGGGGTGATGTTATGTGTGCCGTCTCCAGGCAGGGGCAATCCCTTATGATCCTCAGGCATTAACCCCCCCCGAGGCGTCCAGGCGAAGGGCCACACGTTGACGCAACGGTCAAGCTGAGTCAACACACCGCAGGCAGTCGGCGGTGCAGTGCACACACAATAGCTGGCGTGACAGCGAGCGAGCAGGCAACCTTGGGAGCGAGGAGGGGGGGGGGGGTGGGGGGGGTGGGCGCGTAGTCGGGTTGCATGGGAGAGACGGCCGTCCCAGCTGAGCGCACAGTGGCGGCTGGCCAGCTGAACGCACAACGGCCGACCAGCTGAACGCACACAACGACAGGTTAAGGCATTTAATCCACGCCAGTGGTTGTAGTGTGTCTAGTTAATCCAGGCTGCCCCCTGGGTGACGTACCGACGGACCCCTCTGTGCACGTCAACACGTGAGCTCTCTACCCAGCACTGTGAAAACGCAGAGTGTTCATTTAACACCAAGGGGGGAAAAGGCACTCCTGGGGCTTCTTAGGGTCAGTGGGATTGAACTTCACTCTAGTTCTGGTTATGTCTCCCTGTCCTCAAACGGGAATTAGACAAGCATTTGTGGGATATATAGAGAATAAACAAGGGCTGGAAATGTGTGGAAAAGATAATCCTCCTCATTGTTAGCAATGCAAAACTGGCGTGAATTCCTATGACATGGGAAGAAGTCAGAAATTGCTTTTCGCCGAATAAAACGCAACATGCTGAATTAATTTGACAGCTATAAAGGAAATTTGGAATAATATGCATAAGTCTTGTATAATTTATTGGACAAGTATGTGTTTACGGCACACATACAGTATTTCCATATGGTGCGATGTAGAAACCATCCTTAATGTTTAACATCGCTCATTATGTCAGCTTGTGAATTCACTGCACTCCCTAGTTGTTAAGACACCAACGATCCGTGTCCACATTAGTCCAACGGTACATACAGTGGGAGTAGATCCACAGAAACCCAAAGCACATCATGGAATGCAATTACGCAAAATGGCCATCATCCAATCTGGAATCTCCTCCTGCCATCTCCCTTGTCAGTCTTAATCCTGCAGCACCAGGGATTTATATCCATACACTCAGCATGATGAATAACACTCAGGATGGCTCGACCCGTCCGTCTCTCATGGAAAAAAAATCACATAAAGGATTTTTCCCCCTTTTCGCCGAACGTCTCCTTGTTCGTTCACGGCACGCCACAACCGGACACTTTTATCCCCCCATTATAAGAGATATGCTTCTTATGTAACAGTAACGGCATCTGCCAAAATAAATCAGACACTCCAAAAGGAAGCTGGATATATGGGTGTCACAGAGAAGAATGCGATGCCAACCCCAAGCTTATCCTTCATGTTATGAAGGGCAACCTTTTTATTTGAACCACGCGAAAGCTATAGCGTCCCGATTCTCCTGCAAAATTATGGTGAAAAGAGCTGATCGACGAGCTCACAGCATGTCACAATTTGTGATCTGCAATTTTGTCAAAGATATAATTGAGGGAAAAAGGAGGACTCATTCACTGGGGAATAGGGTATACGTGGTTAATAAGAGGCGTAGGCCTACGCGCAAATAGGATTACATCACAAATAATATTACATCACAAATAATATTGGTCCCCACTGCCCCACTCCTTGGGGTGTTTTATGCACACTTGAACACACGTGACGTTTTTCCTCTGCATTTACCCTTCCTATAATCAGTGAGCAACCAGGTCTTGCTCAGGGACACACATCAACACATTGCTGGCCTGGCCTGGAAAAGAAAATATTGGCATGAATATGACCCCATACTGGAATCGTACCTGGAACAACCAAGGGCTCCTGCTGGCTCCCCACGCATCCTCACTAACCACTCATACAGTATGGGTGGGCGCCCCCATTGCTGCTGTCCAAAAATAATTACATTTTAATTCATATCAACTACTATAATTTACTACTTGGGCAAGAGATTCTTGCTTCCAATAAAGTGGAATGATACCGAAAAAGGTTTAATCACTGGAAACTAGCTACTAGCCATACGGAATTCAAACCTTCATTCCGATGCTGCCACCATAATGCATACCCTGTCGTACATACTGTTGCCTGCTGTGAAAATAGGCCGTCTACAAGCTCATAACGCGTTGCAGTGCAATGCATTTGAGCTTGTAACATTTTGGCAAGCGACACTGACATAATGGCAAGTATAAATCAAGCTCTATAGTGTAATAATCTCTATACTCTTCCCAACTCTAACAGTCTTTAAAGACTTTAAAAAAAGTCACTCAGGGAATTATTGTAATTTCCATCTTGATGACTTTAGTGTGAACTATGCATGGGAAGCAATGGAACACAGGCTACAGCTCCTTTATGCAATGTCGTTTCTAAAATAAACTAAATAAAAATAAAATGACCGCAACCAGGCTGATGTTGCAGTGACATTATAAAGGACTGAGACTAGATTTAAAAGGATGCTTTGACATTCCCATTTTTTGTTAGTTATTTTCTTTATCAGTCACATTGTATGTAGGGTAAAGGGTTGTTACATAAGGGTTGTTATTTCCCCGATTTGATATAAGGCAGAAACCATGCAGTTTGCAACACTGTATGTGGTAGCTGCCTCCAAGAAATCTCTGTGCAAAAAAAGTCCTTTTCAAACCGAACAAACGGAAGCACACAGTGGCGGCTCCAGACCATTTTTACTGAGGGTGCTGAAAGGGACCTTGACTATTAAATGGAGGTGCACTGATTTTTTTTAATCCCTTAAAAACTCGTCTTTGGGCGGCTTTTTGCGTTTTTCTTCCCCCAATAAATTGGCCAGAATGACATTTGTGATGATTTGATTGACTGAGCACGGAACGTGATGTATAATTGGGGAGCTTTTACAGTCATGCTATAGCAATTTCACACCAGCAAACAAGCAAGCAATAATGCAGCAGGGTGACATGAGAGAGTGAACTTAATGAAATGAGTAGACTAGACTAAACAACTGTATGCAAGGTCCATTCTTTTGGTTGAGGATTTATTGGGGTGCTATGGGCTTCCCCCATGGAAGCGCACATGGATAATGGTGGACGTCAGTTTACTGAGGTAAAAAAAAAAGAAGCAACTTTTCAATCCATCTGTGGGTGTATTATTTTCTTTATTATTAATTTACATAAACATCTAATCTGCATACCCGTTAATATCCATATTATGGTTCATATTGGCTTACCTTGTTTTGTGTAATGCAGTGGATGGCTCTGCTGTGGGCATCGGACACTTCTGATGCAACAGCGCCCTTGTTCATGTCAAACACCTGAATGGAGCGATCAGAACCGCAAGCCAGTACAATGTCTTAGGAGGTGCTAAGGACGATGGTCAATCCAATACAGGCCTACTGTACCTAAAAATAGTACAAATGTAGATCAATTATATTGACTAGAGTGGTGCTCGTTGGGCACTGCAGGCCTACTTGGAACGATGCAAGTTGGAAATGAATGCCCCACCCAGTTATTACGTCTGTGTCCCTTTTATGCCCATATATGGAGTTCTTTGTCAAATGCAGATGTCAGAACACATTGTGATGTCAGAACAGGTCAGCTCCATATATGGAGATCTAGGGGTGATCAGGTGTGATCAATTGCCTAATTTGGGCCCTGTCCAGAGCCTGGGCAGAGGCGACTCAGGGCCGGGCACTGCACTCCCTGTGGTAGTGTGGAACGCGTGTCACATTTTACATTATAGACGTATGTACATACACACGCACAGAGACTTGATGCATTTATAGATAGATAAATCTCCACACTATTGCAACTCCATTCCTAGGTAGTAAAAAAGATCCATATTTTATTTCTGTAGTGATAATTTAACTCTCCTCATTGGTTAATTTTGTACAGTTAAATGAACACTGAGGATTTTACTGTATAGATACCAGCCAATAAGAATATAGTACGTTTTACATATCCATTTTGTAAATTGTGTCTATGGATGTTCCACTATTTTGTTCCTACCTGAAAATGTCTTACAATACAGAGGAGACAAATCTACTCCACTGCCAAGCAGCACACCGGTAAATAGCTATTCGTACAAACATACAGTACAGTATACGGTAGCTCTAAATGGGCTCCACCGTTCAGTGGATTTATTAGAAAGCAAATGTATTGTAAACCTTTAACAAGGAGTTGCACTGGAGACATTCCTGAAGAATTAAAGAGAGTTGGATCATTTAGCGGTAAAGTCAGCTGTGGCGGCTGGGCTGGGGTGGGGGTCTTTTTATGCAGAGGTCTGTGGTTGATGAGCCCTCCAGTGCATGAATGAATAGGACTACTTAAACTAAAGCCACAGATTTAACGAATAAACACGTTGCCGTCAGTGTTTTAAAGATGCAAACCTTTTAAACGTATTAAAAGGAATACAAAGTTGAACTATTCCGTATGATAGAGTATGTCAATACAATAGAACTAGTATCTGCAGCGGTTGGAGGTGGTCTCCCTACTCCTCCAGTAAGAGATTTAGAACCTGGACTCAAGTAATACTGCCTGAAGCTCATAAACACAATGCCAAGCAGAAGCTACTAGAGGTCTCAATGGGCCTAAAAAAACCCATATGGAATATATCATGGATCCCGAGGCTCGCCCCGACCTGACTAATTAGCATAGTTTTTCGTCCCGGCACTAAAGTTCAAATCCCCAGTAAGACATAAAGGTTAATTCCTGGTGTTAATTATTAACACATTTATTACAGCAACAGTAAGTATAAAAAGGATACAGGAGAAGAAATCGTTGATTGCAGACATGGCAGTGATTTCTGTTGCTGGTGTCTCAAGGCATTTTACCAGCTTGAGGACACTCCTTTGCTGATATCTGGGAGAGAGAATTATCATCATTTTAAGCATCCGAGGTTACAAAGTCCCGATGGTTACACAATGTCAGCTGTGCAATGTCTTTTGATGTGTACAGTATGTTTTAATCATCTATTAAATAGACTAGAGCAGTGGTTCCCAGGGGTCCCCAGGGGTCCTTGAGGGAGTTCCTGGGGGTCCCCAGCTAAATGATAGTTTGGAACCAAATGGACCCTTATGGGTCGGTAACTCTGAGAGTGGACAAATGGAACCAAATTGACCCGTTATCATAGTTAAATTTAGAAAATAAATTGGGGGTCCCAGAGATATAAATGCCATTAAATGGGGGTCCGTAGACTAATGGATGTCAAACTGGGGGTCCTTGAAATTAAACGGGTTGAGAATCACTGCTAGAGGCGTAAAAACCTTGTCTTATGGGGGTCCCTGGCATATCTTTTCAAATGGGGGGCCGATTAGTGCCGATTTGGGGGTGCTTGACATGAAAAGGTTTGGGAACCACTGGGCTAGAGAGAGGGCACAGTGGCACAGGCAGTATCGCTGTCGCCTCACAGCTAGAAGATCCTGGGTTTGAATCCTGCTGGAAAAAAGCAACACAAAAAAAGAGCTAGAGAGAGCGCAAAGCATGAACAGAGAGGAGCACATGACATGCAACACAGGTCCTTGACTAGGAATTGAGCCAGACACATTGTGGTTATGTGGTCAGCATTCTTACTGGCTGAGCCAACAAGGCACTCCAACACTGGCTTAACTATTCTACCACCTGAGAAGGCATCAAATACTCGTGATCCTGACGTGCGTGAGGCGTTGCTCACACTGCAAGCAAATCCGACTAGTTTCTCAAATCTGATCTTTTGGACTGACTGTCCACACTGGCACTGCTATCTGCAAATTGCAAGTGACGAAATCGGATTTGGGTCTTACTTACCTACACTGTTGCTTTCTGAAAATAGTCTATTTTCGGAAAGCGAACGTGTCATAGTCTACTGGAAGCTCCCATAAGTCCCATGTTAGACCCAGAAATGTTGGTTAGTATAAACTTTTGATTCAAATGTCATCTATAGGCTTAGAAGATGATATTAAACTTGGTTGCAAAAAGTTGCACACTGAGCAATTTGAGTAATTAATGTGACCATACCATTAACAACCTGTATAAGGCAAAAACATCAACATTTCATTATGCTTTAAGTAGCATGTGACATGTCAAACTAGGGAGTTTATCATTCTAAATCCATTCCAAGCATTAGTTTTGCACAAACACTCCTTGGGCTAAAAACAGCCATAGCCGTCATCACAAATATGATGAGGTCAGCATATTTGGGTGGCTATTGCTGAATTTCATCCATAGATAACATTTCTATATGTTTATACTAATCACCATTTCTGGGTTAATGAAAATTCCAGTAGACATGAGAAACAATATTAGAAATCTTTAAATCGTAGCTCAGACCACCTAGAAAAGTGGTTCAAATCTCATGTTCAGAAATCATTTCACATGTGGTTTTATGCATGCTGTTCAGACTCCGATTCCAATCTGAAACCAATCTGATTACAATCTCTCATCCCTCCAGCAAACTGAAACCTGGATAAGCCCAGGTCTGTCCTCCTGTCACACAGACGGCTTGGTGACAGTTCTGTAAGTGTTCACACGAGTCGCGTGATAACAATGCTGTTCCACTGATTGGGACAGGAAGAAGCAACATGCTCTTGCTGAAAGAGTATCTGGCCCTTTGCTTTCATTTCCCTGGCCTGCAGTGAAGCCCTGACAGCTTACAGTACACAGCCGGGCAGCCTGGGTGGTGTTGAGTGTCGGCGCTGTGCTTTGTGGTGGGGGAGAGAGACACTGTGCTTGTGGTGGGGGAGAGAGAGAGAACAAAAACAGCTCCCCAGAGACCCCACCAAATCAGCCTGATTCTTCGAATCGAAGTCTGATTCTTGAAACAAAGTCTCACAACAAATCAATTCCTTTGATCTGTATATGCTCCCAATGAGCAGTCTTAATTTCATGGACTAAAACCATGACAAAAACAAAAATTAAGCTATGATGACTAACACCGAGACTAAATATATCAATACCTTGATGTGAAGAAATGTGGAACCACTGGTTTAAACAACATTAGGAAGCAAGCCTAAATAAGCAACTACTGTACACTTTAGAAACAAGCCCCAAAAACAACAAAAACCAGCAACTGCCAATCATTTATTTACAAGCAACTTTACAGAAAAACAAGCAAAAGGTTGCTTATAATAGCAGACATGGCAACACTGGCTGAAGGAAATTAAGCAAACACAAGCCCCAGTGCCTTTCTGCCGAAACAGGTGAATATGCGTAGTAATAGTATGCTGTGGCAACATTTGTGAAAACAAAGCGTATACCGTCTGCTAACCATTCCATCCATTATCTCTGCATGGCACCCCAGTCTATCCTTAGAAATGTTCACACGGGGAACAATTAAGGTAGACTGTATTTATAGTTTAGCTAGCCATGTATGTGACGTGTAGGCAAGTGAATCTGTGCTGCTGCTGTGTGTGTGTGTGTGTGTGTGTGTGTGTGTGTGTGTGTGTCTGTGTGTATATATATATATATATATAACTTTGTTGTCTTTTTCATGCCTCTTTAATGTTTCGTTTCTTACTCTGCTGTTCTCCCTCTCCCCCCACCACCCCCTTTTCTTATTACACACCCCTTCTGGAAAACAACAACAATTATAGAGTTTATACGCAAAAACTAATTTCACACACTTCTTTAGGCTACATCTATAAACCAGAACTGTAACAATACGGTAGAAGATTCACAAGTGCAAATACTGAATGTGTCATGTGACTATTACTAACTCTACTTACCTTTTGATGTCATCTCGTGTCCGGTCAAGGTGACACAGGTAAAGGTACAGAGAAGGCCCCGACGCCATTAACAGGAACTTGTCCAAGTAATACAACTGAGCAGCCTTGATGGGTTTGGAGAACTTGTCCGCACTCTAAATAAGAAAATAAAGGACATATAAATGTAATAATTATCCAGTATACAAGCCATTCAATGTATCCTGGTAAAAGGTTCTGTACTAGCTCTGCTTGTATTTCCCTTGACACCAAATCTCTTCGCCAAAGATATTGTAGTTTGTGAGCTTGTAGATTGCCAATTTTCACCCCAGAATAAGAATCCCAGTGTTCATGTGGTTAATATAAATAACTTGTATTAATGATTTTTTATTAAACTCTAAGGGAGCAACTATAAAATGTATGTATGCTACCGTAGTCTTTACACTCTGTCCCATGAAAATGATTTCAGGCTGAGAACCTTGCTTGCTAACCACAGTCTCAAGTGTGTTAGTGCCCAGTGAAATCAGAGCTGAATTCTATGTATTGTAGAATAAAAAGCTGAAGTTGAACCCGAAATAAAGATACTAACATTTAGGTCATGTTCATGAGTTACAGTATGGGGGCATGACCACAAAATGCTGTGATTTCTTATTGTTAATCCTGCCTGAAAATATACCCCAAAGCTGAACATGAACCACTTAAGCCCATTTACTAAATAGCCGATCTACAAATGCACGTTGATGATTGGTTACGTTGGCTTTTGTGTTATTGGTATGACATGCCCAAAATAGGGATGCCATATATTTTCAGTGCCTCATACCATTTAAAAAAGCAGAGGTTTTACACCATTTCTGACACACATCGTCTCCACACTACACACTAACTTTTACTTTTGGTGTGAAACTAAGTTCAATGGTCATTTTAGGGTAAAAAAAATCCATACATATACATTAGTTGTAATGCACTGAAAATATCAGCCTCTGCGAGCTCACAGCGTTGGTTGGCTATTTTTGGCTGTAGGGTTTGGGTTTAAAATGACAAAAATAATTCATAAAATGTTGATGTCCTCACAAGAACAGTAACACATATGTGCGTGCGTGCGGAGTGGTAATATGGTACTCTTCAACTCCCATGGTCAAATGACAAAAATAATTCATAAAATGTTGATGTCCTCACAAGTACAGTAACACATACTGTATGTGCGTGCGTGCGGAGTGGTAATATGGTACTCTTCAACTCCCATGGTCAAATGACAAAAATAATTCATAAAATGTTGATGTCCTCACAAGAACAGTAACACATATGTGCGTGCGTGCGGAGTGGTAATATGGTACTCTTCAACTCCCATGGTCAAATGACAAAAATAATTCATAAAATGTTGATGTCCTCACAAGTACAGTAACACATATGTGCGTGCGTGCGGAGTGGTAATATGGTACTCTTCAACTCCCATGGGACACGGCGAAGGCCTCTCTCAGGGCCAAAACACAAACCACCTGAGGGGCTATTAGTGTATGATTCATCAGGCACTTACCCAATCCAGATTTATGGCAGGACGACGCTTCAACTACCGTGATACTTTTTAGCTGACAAAAAGGAAATGAAATGAAGTAGCCTACTGTGTATTCAACCAAACGCTTTCCTTCTAGAGACTGTCTTCATCTTACGAATGAGAAAAGCCATGTGTACGTTTGGCTTTGCCCTGACAGAGCTGCTCTCCTCCCTAAAATGACTTCTGTTTGTTTGCCAAAGGTGTTTCATAAGATGAAAATCACCCCCCAAAAAGCTGCAACTTGAGCCAAGCTTCTAACAGCCTGGGCCCCGTCTGAAGTGAGAGGAGAGGAGCACCAAAGGTCAGCGTCGGCAGCTAGGTGGCAGTGACCATTTTGTATGGGGTGGCCATGCAAGTAAATGCCCTGTTTTTTTGTTTACCTTTCCTACAATTTATTTATTTCTTCATTTCTCCAGATATTTTCTGAAACATTCACCTAAAATCTAAAACGAACAGCATTTTTTATTCTTACAAAAATAAAGGGCTTTAGTGGATAATTCATAATGTATTTTTTTGTAAGTTTGGGTACCGGGGAAAACACCAAATTTCTCTACAGGGTCTCGAGACGAAAACGCTGAGCTAGGGGGAGAACCCGGCTTTGAGGACAGACCTATGCTTTGACTTGGCCATACATCCAACTGTCCCGCTAATGCTTTCTGGGGAAAGTGTGAGGTCCACCGAGGAAGTGAGTACATGCTCAGTGATCTGGACACGTGGAGGTCACAGAGAGCCTCGCACATGAACTTTGTGAAAACACTTATTTTGCTGTGTCAACATCATAGACACCTCTGTCATTAATCACACGAGTTCCGTGTTGAAGACGCTAGAATGGAAACCACTTGCATGAGCCCCATACTATTTTATTTTCACAACACATAAGCCCTTTAGCAAACAGAAAATACATGTTTAGGTTGGTACAGTATACACATCAGGAGAGAGAACCCTCTCAGTGTTTCCCAAACTTTTTTGTCCCAGGGCACACTTTTCATAGCCTAAAAATCGGGGGGAGGGTTAGTGTTACTTCCTGTCAAATCAGACGGCACACCTGGACATATCAAACGGCACACTAAAGTGCCGCAGAACACAGGTTGGGAATCCTAGGCGTAGAGAAGTGTTTCCCAAACTTTTTTGTCCCAGGGCACACTTTTCATAGCCTAAAAATCGGGAGGGGGGGGGGGGTTAGTGTTACTTCCTGTCAAATCAGACGGCACACCTGGACATATCAAACGGCACACTAAAGTGCCGCAGAACACAGGTTGGGAATCACTGATGTAGAGGAACCCCCCCCCCCCCCCCCCCCGCGCGCGCGCGAGGTCGTGTCGTGGTTCAATCGCTGGCCGTGAAGGCACCTAGGACTATAAAAATGGAGCCCAATCCATCCCAGCGGCACGGCAGTTGGCACTCAGCACCAAGTATTGGACTGGGAGTAAGTCCATGCGACATACTAGCATCATGGCCAGGGGGTGTATTTGTACATTTGACATACTAGCCAGCCCCCCCCCCCCAAATTGAACACTGAACAGGACATTTACCATAGAAATGACGGGTTCTGCATTGTCACAGGGCCAGATTTGTAGTGGTTGGTCCTCTGATGCACTGAGCCACCACTGTCTGCTGTGGCTCCAGCCCACACTGCTCACTGCCTTGCCATGGCCTGCAAACACACACACAAACACACACACACACACACACACACACACACACACACACACACACACACGCACAAACGGTTGACGATTACCCTGCTGGAACTACAGTACAGTGGGTGTGTGACCGCAGTATTCAATCATGGTATTGTTCATACAGCCAAGCAGACTGAGGAGCAGAGAGAGTTTCATTGTGACCTCCTGGTCACCTTCCACTGCTGTCCCGTTATATCTGCTGCCCTCTTGTGGAGGTGCACACAGACACATGTATGTCTTGTGAGTTGTGACACACTGGTGTGCACCAACACCTGTCACAGTAAGGCTGGATGAAAATCAACAAAGATTTTCTCCATGCCTTGGTGTAGCTCAGGGGTTCACAAACTTTTCCATACCAAGGACCCCCACATAGCCATATAGCTTATGGCTGCAGCCCCCCCCCCCCCCATTATGCAATGTCTTGCAAAAATAGGTAGTGTACAAGCACACATTTTGGGATCATTATCATTATTTCTAAATTCTTAACAAGCCCAAAATAGGGATGCCAGGTGGAAAGTGGTTAACCACTTGAACCCTACAGTCCCCGATTCTGGGGGAACATTAGGCAGAAATAGTCGATCTACAAGCTCACAATACATAACGTTGCGACTCGTTTGCTTGTAGGTCGGCTATTTCTGGCAAAGAGCTAGAAGGAAGTACAGAGCCAACTCAGGTCAGTTTCACTAAAGAATAAGTGGTTAAAACTGGCACAATAATTGTATGAATTGAAATCCAATCCAACTTTATTTATAGAGCACATTTAAAACAACAAAGTTGACCAAAGATTCACAAAAGGAAAAGAATGTCAGAGCGTTTTTAAGAGCTGAAGCGGAGAGGAGGCTCAACAAGGATGACGTTGTAATATTGGACTTGTTAAATTACATCAAAGGCTACCGATATGAGCTTTACTGCCTCATCAAACACACGCAGACACCTCACTGCCTGGTGTACTGCCTGACCTCCGCCGAAGTGAGTTCAGCATGGAACACAAACAGGGACCCCGCTGATCGACTCGCCCAGGAGATCTTAGAGGCGTTGGTGCTGAGATTCGAAGCTCCCGACTCCAGAAACCGATGGGACAGTCCCCTTTTCACTGTCCTAACGGAGGACGTGCTTCCGTTTGAAGCCATCTCCGACGCCATTTTCAAGCGAAAAGCACCACCACCAAACCAGTCCACGCGGAGTCAGCCGTTGTCCAGTTCATGCAGGAGGTTTGTAGAAGACAAGATCACATGGGACGCCTTGATGGCAATTCTCAATGCACAGAAGACGGGTCTCCCTGGAGATGACATTTTAGTTCCAGGAGCTACAGAAAATATTGAGCTAAGAATAAGTGGTTAAAACTGGAAAATAATTGTATGAATTGAAATCCAATCCAACTTTATTTATAGAGCACATTTAAAACAACAAAGTTGACCAAAGTGCTGTACAATTAGGCAAAGCAGTAATAAAACATAATAACATAAAGTAATAAAAACATAATACAATACAATCAAATAGTCAGGAATACAACATTAATCACGGTTTAAAAGCCAAGGAATAAAAATGTGTTTTAAGATGCGTTTTAAAAACAACAGGTAGTGTTGGAGCCAGCCTGACACGGCTAGGTAGCTGGTTCCACAGTTTAGGAGCAATGACTGAAAAGGCTCGGTGGCCTCTTCTCTCACACCTTGCGGATGACAAGGAGCATTTGATTAGCTGACCTCAGTGATCTAGATGGAACATATGGTTTTAGGAGATCGGAAACAAACTGACACTGATCCATTTAAAGATTGCAGCTAAAACGGGAGCTCAATATGTATCAGTCATTTGCAGGCCCTGGGTAGGCAACCCAGTCTGGTGGAGACCTGTGCCCAAGAGGAGTCACACTTTTCTAGTTTACAGTGTTCATATTTCCGGGTTCCTGTTAAAAGTCGTGCGGCAGAATTCTGAACAAGTTGAAGGCGGGAGAGGGAGGCTTGGGTGACGCCGGCGTAGAGGGCATTACAATAATCGAGGAGAGTTGTAATAAAAGTGTGTATCACTCGCTCTTGGTCCTTAAAAGATAAAACTGATTTAATTTGTGATAAAAGGCTCAAATGATTCAAATTAGATCTAACCACTATTTCTGTATCAAGTTTAAAAGCATTATCCATTTTAACTCCAAAATTGGAGACCATGGGAACCACAAAGGGTTGAAGTCTAAGGGCCCAGGTCTAAGGGGTGAGCATTAGGGGTGAGCATTACTAATGGCACTAATGGCATCCAGGGTTTAATATCATTTAAACAATCAAAGAGAGGCGACTGGGGGCTGTTGCTGTTTCTATTTAGGGGCATGTATATTTGGGAGTCATCTGCGTATAGATGGTACTGCAGGAGATGTCAGGTTTTTTTTAAATGAGTCCTAGCGGGAGAAGTGAAAACAGGATGGGGCCAACAATTTTACCTTGGGGGACTCCAGCTGATAGGGGGGCGGAAGAAGATGTCTCTCTCTCTCTCTCTCTCTCTCGCTCTCTCTCTCTCTCTCATATTAGCAGGCAACAGTGCAGCACGTGCAGCACTATCTCTCTCTCCGTTTCTGGCACAACAGCGCCCCTACTGGTACTAATAGTCATACTGGTGCTCATTAACGTCACATAGGCGGACCAACACATAGGCGGACACATAGGTGAACACGGACATTGCTGTTCTTTGGAGTGGTTGCACCACTCAAAAAGACTAAATGTAAAAGTGCAGTTTTTTCAGAAGCTTGGAAATTTGTCGATAGTTGGATAATACAGAGGTGTATTAGGGGTTCCACAACTGATACTTTAAAATGTGCTGGTACATCGCCTGTCGCAAGACGGGTGGGGATGGCATCTAACGGGCAGGATGAGGGTTACATCTTTGCAACAATGTCACACAGGTACATGAGTAACATAGGTCAAGAACAGGGGGTGGAAAGAGGACTCTAATACTAATAGTGGCTATTTTATCTATACAAAAGCAGAGGAAACTTTCGCATACCTCCGGGGAGGCTTCCAGACATGTGGATAGAGGAGGATTTAACAATACTTCAATAGTTTTAAATAATACTTTGTTGAAATAATAGAGAAATATGTTTTTTTCAGCCTTGACAGTAATTTGATATATTTTTTTATCAAACAGATTCTGAGGATGACATACAGTATGACATGTGAAGCTTGTCACTTTTCCAAGGAATGTTTTAAAAAAAGTTAAAAATAAATGTGTGTCTCTTTTCAGTTACCTCTATTTTCCAATTGTCCCCCTGGGCCCCAGATTGAAAACCAACTGGCTTAAGTCTGGCTTTTCCGACGCTGCTGTGCGTGCGTGCATCTGTGCCCTTTCATTTCATCTCTCATTTTCCCCGCCGCCAGTCTCTGACTTTCTGAGAAGACGGCATGTACCGAGCAGGCGAGCACCTCCTCGAACTCATGCTTGCTTTGGTATGTAACCAAAGAATGCATTTCTGGTCTCTCTTTATCTATGGGGTCTGACAGTGATGGCCCACTCAACGAATATTTGGACTGGTCCGTCCTGAAGTCTTTCATCTCAGTTCAAGGATCTGTTATATAATGTTACACAACCCAAGCAAAAATAAAGATAGGCCTAAATCAGTGGTTCTCAACCTTTTTCTGGATCCTGTACTCGAAAATCTTGGAAGCATTCGGCAACCGGATGGCTGCCGTGTTAAGTGGTGGGTGGGCCACTTGCATTTTCACTAGAGCATGTTTATTTTAATGATCAATCAATCGACTGTGTTCCAAATTGGACCAATGGAGCTACAGTAACGTAGTACTCTTTAAGTTCACTTTTAGTTCGCGTTTAGTTTACTATGAAAACCTGCATTTCATGTCAGTCAGTCTGTCAGTCACTCATGGCACGCTCCATATATGGCCGTCTCCATATATGAATTTCACAACTGACCTCTAAAAAACCCTGCATAGCCATTCATGGAGAAGAATGGATCATCACCTAGATCTGCGTATATGGAGCCGGTCAGCAACTCTGACCTCACGGACACCATGTTGATCTGATCTCATTCTCAACAAACCCTTAAATCTCTATGGAGCTGACCTGTGCTGACATTCCATATGTTGATCCTTCCCCACCCGTCCTTCCTCTTCAATGTCTCACTTTTGACTCTAGACGGGCCCACCCCAAAGTCATTAGCGCAGCCGGCGAAAACTAGAGTTCTCAACAGGCCTGAAAATTAAGGCCTGGCCCGGCCCTACCTGGGCCCTAAATGGTCTGGCTCGAGGCCCTGCCTGGCCTTACTAACACACACACACACACACACACACAGCCTCCGCACTAGCACGCTTGCCAGACCTCCCTCCCCCTTTTCACACAGCAACTCAATGTTTCCCTACCTGAATCACATGACAGATTCCCACGAGTCTCACTGCACATACACAACATATAAACTACAGTACACTAGGGCTGGGTACAATAACTGCAATATCGCGGTTATGTAACGCATAGTAAGACTACAGTAACAGCATAGTAACAGTACAGTAATAGCACAGCCGACCGATAAGCCTACAAAGCACCGTGGGCTTGTAGAATGTAGATCTGCGTTTTTCCACTTGTGTGCTCCATTGTCCTACAACAATTGTATAAAATAGGATTAATTTACAGAAAAGTATAAACCGATGAAATATGAAGATACAAGGTTTCTGCCCGACAGTGATATGTGAAATGACTCTCCTATTTTAAATTGGAAGGCATTTATAACAAGATGGGGCAGCATATAAAGGTGCGATATCCACATGGATCCTGCACGTCATGTGGCCAGTCTATGACATCTGTACTAGCCTAGTCATCCATGACATCAGGGAGATTACTCCCAGGTTAAATAACAACATGACGGGCTAGTGAAGCAATTCTCCATCTACTTAAGAAGTTATGTCATCAGTCAAATAATAATACCTAAAAGCAACTATGCCGCTTATCGTGATGTGCGGTTATCCCTGTAGTGGTAAAACACGAAGGGCAGAAGAATTAAAAAAGTACTTTGAACAGAATACAGACAAGAAGGTTTGCGTAGTAGGCGACAGGACGGCGGGCGCCGAGAAGAACACCGTTTACGCAGATTCACAAAAGGAAAAGAATGTCAGAGCGTTTTTAAGAGCTGAAGCGGAGAGGAGGCTCAACAAGGATGACGTTGTAATATTGGACTCGTTAAATTACATCAAAGGCTACCGATATGAGCTTTACTGCCTCATCAAACACACGCAGACACCTCACTGCCTGGTGTACTGCCTGACCTCCGCCGAAGTGAGTTCAGCATGGAACACAAACAGGGACCCCGCAGATCGACTCGCCCAGGAGATCTTAGACGCGTTGGTGCTGAGATTCGAAGCTCCCGACTCCAGAAACCGATGGGACAGTCCCCTTTTCACTGAGGACGTGCCTCCGTTTGAAGCCATCTCCGACGCCATTTTCAAGCGAAAAGCACCACCACCAAACCAGTCCACGCGGAGTCAGCCGTTGTCTTCTACAAACCTCCTGCATGAACTGGACAAGATCACACGGGACGCCTTGATGGCAATTCTCAATGCACAGAAGACGGGTCTCCCTGGAGATGACATTTTAGTTCCAGGAGCTACAGAAAATATTAAGCTCACCAGGAGCGTCAACATGGCAGAGTTACGGAAACTGCGGCGCCAGTTCATCAGCTATGCCAAGATGCACCCAACAGAGAATGTTGGACAGAGTGCAAACATGTTCGTGCAATATTTAAACAAGAGTTCTTAAAGCAATTGTTTAATTGTTTTATATGTTTTGTCTTAAAGTTAAATCTTTAAAATAATAAAAAAGATGTATGGTCATCTATCACATAAGTACTATGATATCTTATCAGTCAGTCATCTTGATAATATTTGATTCAAGTTTCAGCTCAACATCCATTGATTTCCAGTATAAGATTTCCAGTTTTAAAAAGTTAGTTAGTAAAATATTTTACTTCCTTGGCCTACTGGCAGCGTGCACAGGAAACCTATAGCGCTGGTTGGTCCAGTGGTTTGCAAGATTAGCCCAAGACATGCAGACACAGACCCTCTTTTGGGCTCCCACAGGAACCATAGCGTAAAGGAAATGGGGCAAAGACATCCTAATTTAGCGATGCGAAATGTTGACTAAATAAATATTTGCCCAAAGGTCAGGCCAAATAGCATTCTAATGTAGATTGTTTTGGAGGGAACTGAAGCAACCAAAAATCCCTGCAGACAAAAGCTCTGTTCACCCAGAGGTGTGAATGCAGGGACACACGTGCACACACCACACGTACCTGTGTAGACAGCTGGTTTGCCGGTGAGGGAAGACTTGTATAATAATACTGAACCGTCTCCAAGTCCACAGAGGATGTGTTTCCCATTGCCTAGGAACGACAAGAAAAGAGACAATAGTTTCATTATAATTTGATGTGGATTTGAAAGCTATAACCACTGCAACCCTATTTTATACTTAATAATACCAATTACCATGGTGTCAGGTAGCGAAAATAGCCAAACTACTGTAGATTGGCTATTTGCCCTAGTTTTTGAACATTTTAGAAAGAAAAAAAAGTTGATTTATTACAAAATATATAAATAAATCATATTCCAAAAATATGAACACGAGTTTGAAAGAAACATTATGAAGTTAGAGCTACAGTCTTATTGTTTCATCCTGGACTCCAGGTCTACTACACATATATTTATGATATTAATTTATGACAATGATTATTGTACAGTATTGGTGGCTGGTGCAATGGACACTCACCTGAGTATTGAAAACAACAGACTGGTTTCTTGGCGATGCTTAGTTTAGTGTGTGGAACACTGGGTGCAGTGCTGTTTGCTGGATAATCTCTGAGCTTCCATCCTCTGACAAAGGTAAATAAACAGACGTCTTTGTTCCATGAAAAATGATTTTTTTTTTTGCATGTTTATTGCAAAGTTGGATGGTTAGAAGGCCTACTCACATTCTCTTGTTAGTCTTTGTAGTGTGTGAAGTCTTCTGAATATTCGTCTTGGGTGAAAACATATTTCTTCTGAAAAGCAGCAGTTTAAAATGTGCACTGAGGTTCAACTACTGCAGACATTTATTGTTCCTGTCATAACAAATGTACCAGTATAAATAAAGGATTTGCATTAAAGTCATGAGTTAGAAATGTTTGCGTCTGTTTGAGATGGAAATCTGTTGTTTGTGTTTTCCACTGAAAGCCAGCATGAATAATGGTGTAACATGCACCCCTCCACCAATACATAGTGAGAGTGGTCCAAGTAGAAGCCCAATTAGCTGCACAACGGTCTCGTGTGCCAAAAATAGACGATCTACAAGCTCAAAATGCATTGCGTTGAGAGCTTGCACTAAAAATGGCTGATCTGCAGATCAGCCATTTTCAGTGTGCGATGCCAGCACGCAACTAAGTATAAATCAGGTTTCAGCGTTTATGCTATTCATTGACCTGGCTCGAACAAAGTCGAATGTGAAATATGAATCCTCCCTGAACGCTAGTTTGTAGGAGGCCACCAGCCACGTATCCCAGTCCATGGACCTACCGAGGAGAGCTGGTGTATCCTGATGACCTCACATTGGAATGGAAGACCAGGGGCTGTTCCCGCACACCTCCTATGTCAAAACATAAGATCAATAATGAGACGTGCCATCCAGAATGATTTGTGAATATGAAGTACAGCTACAGCAAGAAGATGATACTCAAGCTGAAAGTAAAAGGATATATTATTCCAACTATAAAGATCAAAGACACTATTGAACAGTCAGGTCCTTTTGCTCTTACTTCGTACTTGGAGGGTGGGGTTTACCACTCCCCTGAGTATGAACCAAGTCAAAACAATCAAAAGACCTGCCATCTCTGGTTTACATCCTGTATCTGCGTGAAGTAGACGTCCGTCCACGTTTTTAGGAGACCGGAAGCAGGGTGGAGTCTATTCATTCCAATGGAAGAGTGAACGTGAACACATTCTTTAGCCCCATTAGCCCACAATTTGTAGGATTTGTGTACCATTTTGCCTCTAGTGGCTCCAATTAGGATGGCAGATGTTCATAAATTAACCATCTTTGGTATGAAGTTAGCCTGATGATCAGACTGAAGCTGCTTGGAGTGGGCGAGGTCTGAGCAGTCTACTCAGAGCGGTCAGGGGCTATATTCTGGATCCAGGCTAGTAATAACAGCAACATGGCTGTCTTCTGACAATGCTCAGTAGTTAAAAGGCCTTATATAGCAACTTCTTTATTAAACCTTACTACTGTCCATTATTATCATCATCATCATTAGGGAAATACAAATAATTTTATTGGCATGTGATCTTCGGGGGTTGTGACTGTGAGAATGGAGGTCCAAACCTGTGTAGGCTGGCCACTTAGTAAAATCCTGAGTGTCTGTTACGATTGCATTTGGTTCCATTTTGTACACCGTCAGAGTCAAACGAACACGGAGGATTTAACAGTGCAGCTCATGCAGCCCAGGAGACAACTTAAGTGCATAAACCACAAACTCTGTGGGACTGAGCGGATTCCTCCTCCCCCCCCCATTCGCTTGTCAGTGCCTTCGCTAGTGAGCTCAGTTTTTCCACGACCATTAAAATGCATGTGGCTTTCCAAAAGCAATCCTCCCGAATGCAGGCAGCGTCAGAAAGAGTCACATCGTCCCTGCCTGGTAACTCAGCAATGGAAGCTGCTATAGAACAGAACTGAACCATTTCATCGCATTAACACCAACTCAGCAGCTATACTTGTGGCGGTAAATCAATAACGAGTCGTGTGGTTATTGAAAAATAATGCACTAGGCTTACTAAATTAAATAATGTGTGGTTAGGCCTCCACAGATTATTTTTCGATACGATTATCCTGCTTAAACCACGGGCACTTTCTTGCCAATGAAACGAAGCTGTGTTGCCACGGTTTTCGAAAACCTTGCGATAAATGCATCACCTAATGCTCACAGAGCATTGTGAGTGACCTTGTAGATTTTTGGCGTGTGACACCAGCACACAATGGCGTACTACTACTACTACTAAGTGGGAGGAGCCGTACTAACAGAAATGAGTCAGTCAGCTGACATTAGGCATGTCTTTTATATACATACTGTATACACAAACGTGACACAATGCAGCAGTTGTCTTGAGCGAGACACTGAACCGCCGAACTGCTCCCAATGAGCAGGTTGATGCCTGCCATTGGTCTTTGAATGTATTACACATTGTTAAGTGCTTCGGACAAAGGCGCTATATACCGTAAATGCAACCATAAAAGCTGACACTCTTTTCAGTGAATCTCTTAGTCACATTGTTCTTGTTAAGTTTAACAGAGCTCTGCCAGCTCATTCAAGCCTAATATCTCCCCTGGCTAATCCAGGGATATCCCGGTGTATAAGTGGTAGAAGTTTGGATTCCCATACAGGTTCAAATCACATACAGGACTGTACCTGACAATGACCATTTAGGCTGAAACTTGGGAGCATAACATTTTCAGATGCACCTGCAGCAAGTACAGTGCTATCAAGGTCTTTTTAGAGAGGTCAGGAAGCAAAGACGCGTACGATGGACTCCATCTTACTTTGATGCAGGTCTTCAAAAGTATGCATGTGCAGTAAGACCCGGTGGCATCCTTTGAAGCCATGCGTTTTGCGATCACATGATCAGGATGGCACATGATGTGAGATATGACAAGCATCCCTCCTTTCAGTGGCCTCACGCCATATGCTGGGCCATTTGTGCATGTACAACTTGGGGTCTTACTGTGCATGCATACTTTTGTGGACCTGCATCAAAGCAAGATTGAGTCCATTGTACACGTCTTCGCTTCCAGACCCCTCTCTAAAAAAAGACCTTGCTGTAGATAAGGCACCTAATGTGTTTGTGCTTTCTGTTGCAGGGAGTCTGGGTCCAGAGCCACACCAAAGACCACACTCTCTGGCGTTTACACCAACGTGGTTGAGTGTTTGTTAATGTCACTCGGCGTCTGATTAATTTATGGTTTCTACTCCTGTCGATGTCAGTCACTCGTTGACCGTTTGTTTGATGTACTTTGTGCTGGATTTGGAACATTAAAATAAAAACTTCTGTGTTGTATGATGTATCCCTCCTTTGCCCCTGACTAATTGGTCAAAGTCAAAAAACATATAACATAAAAAAGCAATAAAATCAACAATCTCATAATGCATAGATGGAAAATATACATTCTGGATTCCCAGAACTCCGGCTCTCCTGACAAGTTGACAACTAACAATGGCATGGTTTGTACCCAATATCTATCTATAAATGCACCAAGTCTCTGTCTGTCTGTGTGTGTGTACTGTTGTAATCCACGTATCTCGAGAACCGTTCGCCCCACCGACTTCAATTCGACACACGTTTCCACACCACCACAGGGAGTGCAGTGCCCGGTGTCGAGTCCGTCGGACCCCCGGTTGTCCAGAACCGCCCAGGCTCTGGACAGGGCCCCTGCCCAGCGTCCATATATGGAGCTGGCCTGTTCTGACGTCTGCATAGACTCCATATTTGGGCATGCCTGACAAATAATCAATTTATGGGCATAAAAAGGGACACTGACAAGACGATTTCCAACGATGCAAGTTGGAAATGCCCCACCCAGACATAATATCTGGGTGGGGCATTCATTTCCAACTTGCATCGTTCCAAGTAGGCCAGTGCCCAACGGGCACCGCTGTAGAGGCTCCAACGGGCACCGCTCTAGTGCTTTTTAATGAGCAACACTGACCATGCCAACAATGCTGAAACAATACAGCATTCAACTTCAGCCCTCACGCTACTGTATATCAGTAAGACATCTGGCTCAAAAAGTGTAACAATTTATCATCACCCTCTCTAAAAGCCAACGCCGTGGCTTTACGACATGATTATAGCATACGAGGGTATGTGGCGACAGCAGAAAGCCATCCTACAGCTACGGTTCATTTCATGTAAAAACTGCTACATCAAGTTGCAGCTGTCAATCAGTGCTGGACTATTGGATTCCAGCATTGTGCTCAATGGAGGAAAACGTTCCATTCCTGGAGTCTCATAATTGCACCTCTTTTGAATGTATATGCACTTTTTGTAGATACCCATGGGAATACGGAGGGGCAGGGCGAGGGGGCTCTGTAGGAGTCAATGGATGTTTGTGGTTTGGGGTCTGACAGTGCATGCACAGCAGCAGCTCCGGTCTCGCCGGGAGATCGCCTACAAGTCTGGCACCAGCATCTCCTTTCACTCCAGCTGTGGTCGAGTCGTGCTCTTTAATTCTGGCTTTCTCGACTGTCTGTAATGGCAGCATGTAAACCGCAGCATAGCTACCGTCTCCAGCAGAAGATTTCAGAGCTGCCAGGAGCTAATGATATACAAGTGTACCAGAAATGGCCTTACGAAGGATCTATTGGTGCCCATTTCACACACACACACACACACACACACACACACACACACACACACACACACACACACACACACACACACACACACACACACACACACACACACACACACACACACACACACACACACGATCTGTCTGTCTGTCTGTCTACTACTGCAAACCACTACACTGAAATATGCAAGTCCATATTTGGAGGTCAGTATGATGTCATATTGAGAACGTCAGAGATTCTCTGGCAGAGGTATGCTCCCCCTGAGCCTCATACCTGACGCGTAAATATGGATCCCACTGCAGCTCCAGGAAAACCCCGCCCGTATGTTTTAATATCAGTAAGGAATCTCCTGTATTGACCGCGCCTCGTGCACGTGCATTTTCACGCGGATAAGTGTATTTTACTTTCCCTCTCCACACGCATGAGCAAACCGACACAGGCAATTAACCAGGATAAGGCACCGATACTGTGATACAGCATATTAAGCCTAGTAACATAAATCTGGGGTTCTGAGCAGCCGGGGGCGGGGTTTGCCTGGGGTTCTGAGCAGCAGGGGGCGGGGTTTGCCTGGGGTTCTGAGCAGCTGGGGGCGGGGTTTGCCTGGGGTTCTGAGCAGCTGGGGGCGGGGTTTGCCTGGGGTTCTGAGCAGCAGGGGGCGGGGTTTGCCTGGGGTTCTGAGCAGCAGGGGGCGGGGTTTGCCTGGGGTTCTGAGCAGCAGGGGGCGGGTTTGCCTGGGGTTCTGAGCAGCAGGGGGCGGGGTTTGCCTGGGGTTCTGAGCAGCAGGGGGCGGGGTTTGCCTGGGGTTCTGAGCAGCAGGGGGCGGGGTTTGCCTGGGGTTCTGAGCAGCAGGGGGCGGGTTTGCCTGGGGTTCTGAGCAGCAGGGGGCGGGGTTTGCCTGGAGCTATGGTGGAATCCATAATAACGCATACCTGACACCTCACTGATGTATGAGTGAGGGTTTCAATTAGAGTTGACCTCAGTCTAGTTTCGGACAGCTATGAGGTCACAGGGACCACTGAACACCTGCTGTACTTCTAATCAGTTCATCCCTAAAGTCCAAGTGGACATTTGTGCCAAAGAAGGCGCAAGGCGTTGCTGCGATATGGCGTTCACAACAGGATAGATAGAGGGTATGCGTGTGACATCATCATCAAACCAGGAAGTTATGCGGGAACGCCTACTGAGTGCCAAAAAGTACTTTCTAGCCTTGACAGCTCATACATACAAACAGAAAAGTCCAATATGATTGCATTAAACGACGTTAAACAACATTAAACTCACTTTGCCCCTCACTTTGCCACTCGATTTGCCATTCACTTTATGCATGCGCATACCCTCTATTGGGATGGATTGGACAGTCTCCAGTCTAGCCACGGCTTAACATATTTTATTTAACCACTAAAGTCCTACTCTAAAATGTTCAACAACAGCCGACTGCGTTGCAAAGCGCTGTGAGCTTGTAGATCTGTTACTTTTCCAATATGTTTGTCTATAATGACATGCCCAAAACAGGTATGCCAGGTTTAGAGTGGTTACAAATTGGGACGCTGCATTGGGGCTGCATAATTCCTCAAAAGGGTAAAGAAAAAGTCAAATGACGGGCTCTAGTTTGAATGCTGCAGACCTTTCTTTGTGGGTTCCTTCTGTTTGAAGGCAGCATGCAGAGGAGATTCCAGCAGTGGGGGAGCACTGTAAAGGAGACAGAGTTACTGGAAACGAACAGGCACAGCATTTTCCATAGTTATGGATTATTATTAGTCCCCTCTCATTCTCTGCACAGCACTATAATGGTTGACTCGTGAAAAACCAGAGGACGTGGATGTTTATAATAAGCTAATTTAATATGGAAATGTCAGTGCTGGGTCGGGGGTTCTGGGAATGAGGCCAGGTGTAATGTAAGCTATATCCACATGCCCTCACACCGGAGGCCAGTCAGGTGCCCATAGAGCCCGAACCATGCCAGAGGTTTGGGTCCGATGGCGTTTCGATTTTGGAGAGTCCTAGAACATCCATTACTGATGTTTTGCTACCGATATTTTGAAAAATAAAACGTGCCTTGCTGAGGCAGACAAAAGAGCCCTCATTGTGTGTGTTTGGTTAGGTTTTGCTTGCGCAACAAGTTGGCATCTTCAATTACACTTACCAAAATGTTGCTACTGCTCCGTAATTACAGGTTTACAAAACCAGAGACGTGCAGGGCAGTGAATGCTGAGCGAATACATGGCGATGAAATGATCACATTCTGTTATTTACACAAGTATATTTGTGAACATTCACCACAGTAATCCAACCCAGAAACCAGGTGACGGGTGATGTCACATAATGAAGTGATTAAGTGATCGTTGCCTGTCCTCATTTATGTTCGCGACAGTTCAGGCATTCAAATGCTAATCTGGTGGCTTTTGTTTGAGAAATGGCAGAGTTACCGTTTTGCAGATTTCCGTGACCGGTCACAGGGACAGACATAGGGACATAGCACCGCTCAAAAAAATAACTGATATACTAAACTCACAACGTTGTGAGCTCGGTGGATTGGCTATTTTCCAATAGCTGAAGTATAAAATAGGGTTGAAGTGTTGCTCATTTTGCTGGGGACCCCCTGGAACCCCCAAAGGACCCCTGGGGGTCCCCGCCAGACCCCACTTTGAGAACAACTGATCTACAAGTTCCCAACACACCACCCAGTATGGGTATGGCAGTCACAAGGGAATACATACTGTCCAGTAAGGGAAAATTGGCAAAGTTTGTTAATACAGCATCACAATCATCATAACTTTGCCTATTCAAAAATAGCAGATATACAAGCTCACAGCACGTCACTGGGTGCCATGTTGTGAGCTTGTACATCCGCTATTTAACATTTCAAACAACATTTCAAACATTTTTTTTAACACACACCTGGAGCAAAACATTTTCAGTCTGAAATATATAAATTTGGGGGACATGGAAAAAGGGTTAAAACTACTGCATAAGGACACGGACCCCCATTCGATACATTTACCATTTTATCTCTGGGATCCCAATTCAACCTGTCAAATGTCTCAGTGTCAACTGTCATTTTAACTCTTCAAGTGTAGAAATGAAACCAAATGGACCTGTGAGGGTCCATTTGGTTCTATTTCCACACTCTCAAGAGTTACATACCAGTAAGAGTCCATTTGGACCGCTTGGTGGTCCCCAGACTCCAATAGTCTTCTACGGTATCTATAGCTAACAGACTGGACAGATTAATGCTGGGTGGTTATGCATTATTACCTTGGGACCACTGTGAGGTCTTCACCTCCTGTCCAGTTCGGCCTCAGGAGGTCACGCCGGCCATCTACGGAGTCTGGCATTTGGACCTCCAGCAGGACCACACAAGGAGCGAACATGGAGCTCACTAAGCACACCGTCTGTGGCCCAGGGCAGAGGAGGCACATTTAAGCAAGCATATAATTGATTAACCATTTAAGCCATATTTTATACTTTGAGGGGTGCTAGCCCCTCCTATGCCCAGCTTTCCGGCTTTGTGTAAACACAAACATTGAAGACAAAAGTGAAGACTGATGCAAATTGTGATTGGCCGGAATGCTTGGGTGAGAGATGAGCCATTGGTTGAGCATCGCATAACGATTGCGCCACGGGTACCCCATAGCGATGATTTGATTGGCTGAGCAAAGTATATACATTGTAAGATAAAAGTGAGGGCAGAAGTGAAGACTGAAAAGTGAGGGCGCAAATTGTGATTGGCCAGAATGAGATGATTTATGATGATGTATGATGATAAGAGCGATTTTTGTATTGTGCATCGTATGGCGGTGCACAATACAAAGAAATCACACCCAAGTGAAGTGAGGGGCGCTAATATATTAAAGTCTAACTCATGTTGCTATGATTAGGTGATGTGAAACCAACGGTGAAACGGTAAAAGTTATGAAAAGAAAAAATGGCATTGTAGTGTTTGTTTTTTAAAGAAGAAACCAATTAAGCTTAGGTTGAAAGATAATGTATATGCAAAAATGAAGAGGAGGGCAAGAGAAGGTATGAAGCTTTTACTTTGCTCCGTAAGTAGCACATAATTGCATCGTTGCTGGAGCAGAAACATTCACTTTACTTCAGCATGCACTGCAGGGCAGGCCACAGTCAAGCCTCGTAAAAGCTTTTACATTTCTCATAATCTTGGCCTTGTGAAACCGTAAACTGCTAATTGCAGTGTTATAAAAATACCAAAGGTTTGATGGATGTGCATCACTGCATCCTATGATATTCAAAATCAGTATAGGAAACAAAAGCAAACATCCACATGTAATATGTCTACAAAATGTTCCAGCAGGAGAATCTTCCTACTTGTATCCTCAAGTAGGAAGATTCCTCTGTCTGTCCTCATCCATTTTTCCCCGCAGCAGTTTGGCCAGTCTAGCTGAAATTGCACACAGGCATTGACCATTGGCATATCGTTGCTGTCAGGTGCATGTCCAAAACTTTCCAGGAAAACAAGAAAATGGCAGATCTACAAGCTCAAAACGCATTTTGAGGGTGATATGTAGTTGCAGTCACGGTCCCATAGCCTGGACAGAAATATGAGTATACTATGGACCAGTGTTGACAGCAAACTTTAGAATAAAATTCACATTTTAGTCGACTAAAGCTACAGTTGATTTAACCTTGATGGCATCGCAATGCCTGATTTATACATTTGTGCCGAAAATAGCCGATCTCCAAGCTCACACCGCGTTGCTCTGCAAAGTGTTGTGAGCTTGTCGATCTGCTATTTTCGAAGCATGACACCTGCACACAACCAAGCGTAAAATTACTTGTCTTAGTTCTACTGGATCTCTTCTCCACTAGTCCCTCCAACATTTTTGTCTAGTTTTTATTAGTTGACGAAAATGTCAGTAAATTTCGTCCTAGTTTTATATATGAAATCTATGAAATTAACGAAGTTATTAAAGACTAGTGTTAATAGAAGATTGAGGTGACGTACAGTTGTCTAATGTCAATATATTCCACAATTGTATGCATTTGTTGTCAACATACATTAATATTAGAGATACTTACGCTGTTCTGTCTTCCTGGAGAGATGGACCATGACCCTGCCATGGAGATGTTGACCTTGGGGAACTCTGTGAACAAACAACACGCACATGTACTGTACTGTATGCACCCTACTGTAGCTGTATCAGGCATTCTATCTCCTTGTTCATGGCTATGTTATGGTTATGTATGGTTCCATTGGTGCACGCTCAGTTAAAGGGCACTATCTATCTAACCTTTTATTTTTTTTAACCCATTTAGGCCTGACGTTAAAAATAAAATAAAATAAAATAAGTCTTCTAAATCCTGACAGTTTTATTAAATATCCATGTTTCTATGTCAGTTGTTCTCAAACATATTCATGTCAAGGAACCCCAAATATATACAGTATATGACATTGGCCGCCGACCCTGATCTGAAAATATGTTGTTCCAGGGACCCTCTCAGTAGCAAAGATTTGAGTTTAAAAACTCGCTCTGAAAGAACATATATTCATAGCAGATCTGCTATTTTTCAATAGCTAAATTATAACAATGCTTAAAACACCAAAAGGGGTTCCTCGCCCAAAATGGGTTAATGAATACAAAGTTATGTTAACACAATATAACTTATACAATCGGGGTGGTTGTATTTTGTCTCGCTGCCTTCTATTTAGACATTTACAGTAGGTCATGTCAAATGCTGCGTTCACACAGGCAAATACAAGACACAAAGATGCAAAAGCTACACGGCGTATTTGTATTTTTGAGGGGCGCTAATGTTCGTTTTAAAAACGCCAATGAAGGGAAAGTTTACATCATATTGTCCCTCATTATGTCATATTGTCTCTTTATGGTTAATGGCATTTAATGTTTGTGTTGGCACCGTTTGTTTTACATCACCATTACATCACCTAATCAACATGAGTTAGACTTTAATATATTAGTGCCCCTCACTTCACACAGGTGTGATTTTTAAGTTGAAACCAGCTCTCAACGCTTTTGTAGCTTTGTTGCTTATGCAGCAGCTACAAACGTTGGAAGCATCTTTGCATCTTCATGTTGCTGGCTTCCATTGACAATGAACGGTAAGACTGCATCTGTGCCATCTGCCCATGTGAATGCAGAAAAGGATCATGTCTCACCTAGTAGACACAGGATCTGACACACGTTTTGACCTGAAGGTCACGATTTAATTCTCCCCCCCCCCCCCCCGAGCACACACACACAGGTTATATTAGCTCAATGGCAAAACACTAAATAACAGCACTTACTTTCAAGAGGTAGAAGAGGAAAGTTAAATAGTGCAGCTTTAACATAAATTTGTATTCATTAACCCATTTTGGGCGAGGAACCCCTTTTGGTGTTTTGAGCATTGTTATAATTTAGCTATTGAAAAATAGCAGATCTACAAGCTCATAGCTTTTAGGTCTGCTATTTTTCACGAAATCACGAAAATGTGCCTGAAATCTTTGAATATATGTTCTTTCAGAGCGAGTTTTTAAGGGTTTTACTGCATAGCACAGAGGTTGCCATATCCTCGCGGCCCAGCCGTGGACCCTGGCTCACAGGTTGGGAATCACTGGCATACCGTACCTTTAAAATATAAGACAGCGAGGAGGTCTGAGGTTGCCAGGTCAACCAGGTACAAGCCATCAGAGCTTCCAATCCACAAGCAGCCGTTTCTCCTGCAAGGGACCCATAGGAAAGCAAAACTAACTTAAATTAAAATAGCGGATCTATTTTCGAGCGAGATGTCGTACGACAACGTATAAAATAAAATAAAGAAAAATCTGGTTTGTGGTTAAAAGAGGACTTGGCTTCAAAAGGGCATCTGAGCAGGGAAGACAATGTAACCACATACTGAAGGAAAACATGCGCACGTGATGGAATGGCAAGCAGTGCACACCATGGGACTGAGGTTCGATCCAAGTCTGGATTTTCCCTTCACTTAATGCAGTGTAAATCATGTAGGCTTTACACACAAGATGATGGAAACTGTTGCCACCTCACGCTGCCATACAAAGATGGTGGGGTGAGGTGAGGTGAGGAGCAGTGAGGAGAAGATTGTTTTTTTTAAAACCTCTTTGACACCATATCAACCAAATTACCGTATCACCATAAGAAGAACTATATTGTTATTTAAATAAATCTGACCATTTCACCTGCTAAAATTCCTGACACAAATATGCACATTTGGCCATGGTGGTTAGCGATATGTCTCCGCTGTAGTGCAGGCTGAAGCCTCTGACTGGAACGAGAGTAGTGTAGATGGCGCTTTGAGATCATTTGTCCTAACATAATAAATTAAGGTCACAGGCTGGGGTTTGAAACAAGTTCCTCCTTAAGCTGGCAGCATCACATGTTTTGACAGCGTGAAGTAGTTAATGCCACTAAGGTTTCCTCTGAACGTTATGGAAACATGCATAGCCATTAAGCTGTACTAATAAAGAAGATGTGCTTTTAAAACTGCTGCCAGACTTAGTTGACAGCATAACATTAAGTGTAGCGATAGAACATATAGCAATATATGTATTATGACATACTAAACTATAATTTGGATGTCCGAATATCTATTATACATTAGAGAAGTTGTACCCAACACATGGCAAGAAACCCAAAGCCACAACAGCTATGTCGCTATTGCAACACCCACAACACCATCTTACACAGTACACTCACACGGGCAGTGACGTCACACAGTTACCCTTCGCAGTGTTGCAACGCTATCTCCTCCTATTGCGCCCATCAACCACACTCGACACCACCCGCCAACAAATGTTCATTGCAGTGCCACCAAAGATGCCTCCCGTCCACACTCACGGCGGCAATGCATTTGTTTACTACAAACATTATCGCCCCAAGCACCCACACCCCCGGAACACTGTTGCCCTTTCACCACGCTAAATTCGCCAGGTCTATGCGAGTGAGCACAAATTACATGTGAGAAAATTCATTCACAAGCCCACAAATGCCATTCAACACACACTACGACTCGCTTACAATTCGCGAACCTGGCAACTACTACTCCGTCTTTTAATTGGCTACTAGCTCTGCCTCTCAGCCTGTGCTGCTCTGATCTCCGAGTCTCCCTGACAGTCCTGTCCACAGTCCACTGTCCGGACTCCGCAGGAGAAAAAAACGAGGAAGGAGAGGAACTTTCGCCTCACGATTTTGCTTATTCCTTCTAAATCTCTGTATATTAAATATCGCTCTCTCAGCGAATCTCTTAGTTACATCAACATTGTTCTTTGACATATTTTGGTTTGTACCAAACTATTACAATTACACCGTTCGAATTCGCCATTTCGCCTGCCAGCCATACTGCCGAGTACATTTGATTGCGCACACACACACACACAAGCACACGCACGCCTGGAAAGCCACGATCTCTCTCCCTCTCGCCACGCCACGCATGCACGCACACACACACACACACACACACACACACACACACACACACAGGAATAGCCGTGCAGCCTACACGGCGGCAGCGAGACAGGACGTTATAATCTTGAGTTTCATTAAATAACTGTCTTTCTCCGCACGCGCGCACACAACATTATTCAAGTGAAATGCGTAACGCCAATATTGGGATAATATAGGCTACCAATATGTGGTTAACCTACAGGGATTTACCCACCGAATGAATATATATATATATAATCATCTATACCAGGGCTGCCCACACTTTTTCTTACTTCAGAGCTACTTTCATAACGACCAGCTCATATACCTACCAAATAAAACTATCATCCCATTGCTGAAAATAGTTACAAAATGTAATTGAGGAGCCTTTCATAGGCTACATACAGTGGTGTCCCGTTCGTCTGTACCAGGCTGACTTCTATAGGTTTTGAAAGGTACCTTTCATTTTTTTATTCTTTATTTACCCAGGGAAGTAGCTGAGCACAGGTGCTCATTTTCAGCAACGCCCTGCACATCGAAACACACACACACACACACACACACACACACACACACACACACACACACACACAATGTCATGTCAAAGGTACCTCTGGGACGCCACACCTTTGATGGGTGGGGTTTAGTCTTAAGGGGTAGGTGCCAGAGAAGGCCAGAGAACTATAACACAAACGCACATGGAATGGGAAATAGAGGGGGGGAAATGGAAATGGTAGGGTTTTTATTTTTGGTATTTCACTTTGCTACTGATGATTGTATGCAACAACATACAAGTATTGCATTGTGTGTTTGAGCTGACAGCCCCTTTTTGATGTCAATCAATCAAGTCATCTCAAGCGGCAGATGCAAAAATCGTTTTTTATATTACAATTATATATATTTTTAGGGCCATGTCATGTGGTCTAACGGCAAAGCCTTTGTGATCTATACTGGTAGATCCTGATCTACCTTTTGGGCACCGCTTAACGTCAGATCAGCGGTTTTGTCGGCCAGCGCCAAAAATGCTCCCCGACAGCATAATCGGAGCATATACCGGGCAGTGTGTATGAGCAATAACGTGTTGACTACACTACACTAATAAGGACACATAATAACAACTAATAACCCATCCGTTACTACATGTGGAGTCAACTCCCGCAATGTCCTTCTTCCCATAGTGCGCGGCAACGTAACTCTGGGATGAGCGGCCGCAAAATTCTAGTACATTACATTATTTTTCCGGAAACAATTTTGCTTGCGACTGTGGCTGTGTCAAATAATTGCGCAAAACAGTTTTAGTTGTTGAAGTCACATTAGATGACAAACAATAATGGCAGTTGCAACACAAGCACAATATTATGTTTAGATCAGTGGTTCTCAACCTTTTTAGGCCTCCAAAATAATCATATTTGAACTGGGGACCCACCCAACCCACCCTGACAAGCACACGGAATGTAGGAGTTGAGGCATTACATAATTTACATTTAGTTTGACTTCACAGATTAATATTGTGAAAATGGCAGATCTGCAAGCTTTTAGATCGTCCATTTAAAGAAAAGTTGCCTCTTTTGACAAGTACACTAATTAAACGTTTCTTTTGCAAGTAAATGCTGTAGTACAATCATAAGTACACCATTGATGTGTGATGTAAATTTGGTGGCGATATTCTGCCTATAAATGGAAGTTATTGAATATTTCCACGTCCGGTGTTGCACTTTGTAGACGGTCCCTAACCACTACCCCTCTGCTGCCCATGGAGATAATAAGCTATTAAACGGTGAATGCGGAGGTTGGCTTTTTGGACAAAGCAAGTTGTAGTTTGTTCTTATAATCAGGTTAAGAATGAGATGTTTTGTGTGATTTAAGAAAACAGGGTTTAAGTCCACCCGGACGGGGAATTGCCTTGGCAACAGTTACAATCCTGTGCACTTTTATATCTGTTGGATCATAACATTATGAATACTGTCGTAGTCAGTGTCCAAGCTTTCAGCGTGCATGTAGCCTATATGGCACTGTGGTTGAGGAGGGGGACCGTACCTATGTTCCCTCAGCTCTATGTTCCCTCAGCCTACGACAACCTACCTCCTCCCTCACCCTAACCCTAACCTCCCCCGGGGCAGACACCTAAACCTAACCGCAACCCTCTGAAGCGGACAGTGTGGTGTCGAAACAGCGCGTGTGTTCACATTAACATGCCCCCGTCCAACTGTCAGAGCTGGCTTTCAGGTGCCTGTGCCACGCAACCCCTGCGTTGTTATGTCGACTGACGCAAGAGTAGCTGTAGTATCAGGGTCCGAGTTGTTGTCCCCGTGTGGGTCTGTTGCGCGGAAAAGTGTGTCCCTGTATTAATCTGTGTCCGGCCAAACATGCATTTCACTGGTGACACGTGATTTGCGGAGAGATGAGTTGTTTTTGACGCAAATTTATTTAATTAAGATGAACATTAGAATGTTTGCCGTGTGTAATGCGGGGCAGATTAAGGGTGTAGGACAGGGCTGTGCGGCGCTTAGCCTGGGCACGGGGTCATTTCGGTATATGATCCGGTCGGGAGCAGATGATATCGTTACGTCATGTTGTAATATTGGAAGGTTCCTTCCTTTTCCCTCAATAAAAGCTCTCGTAGCCTGTAGCTTTTATTGAGAAAAATCGGTTTGAGGGAAAAGGAAATTGCCGCCCGTTGTTCCTGCCTGTCGACTACAAAACAATACTACAACATGACGTACCGATATCATCCGCTCCCGAGAGGATCATACAGACTTTTGAAACTGAGACCAGGCTTTCCTCCGAGGTGGTGGAAAGCCTGGTGAGGCGAGGTTCTGTGAGGCGGTCCGTGCGTCGTGACGTTGTGAGGAGGCGCAACAAGCGAGCAGCTGTCTTGCTCTATGCCAAGAAAGTATTCTGACTGAAATACAGTGACCGAGCGAAATAGACAGCGAGCGAGCGACATTGCTACATTAGATAGATAGTTTGTTCATTACTTTTGATTTTCTTTTCTTGCCTTCTTTTTTCTTAAAATGTTTCTTAAAAGTTCTTAAATTGTCATAATACCCCCCCCCTGCATAGGTATTATTAAAAAAAGACTGTCAAACCTGTTTTTCTCCATATCTCCAGTGCCAGTCAGCGAGCTGCAAAATGACATTCTGAGGACAGGTTTTGAAGTCTCCACTATATCAGAATGTGTTTGCTCTTCTTGCATGACTCCTAGAGGGACACATTTATATACAGTAGTTACACCAATGTAAGGGGCAGTGTTCATTTTGACAGTAAATTTGGATTAACTCATTTACCGCCAACAACACCATCTGGTGTCTATAAATTGTGTAATCCAGGACCGCCAGTAGTTCATTCTTTATGAGGGACCGTATTATTTTGAAAGACGTTTCACTCAGAAACCAAGAAGCAGGAAGTGAATAATCGCTATGTAACAGGTCCCACAAATGTTATTTAATTCCAGTTCATCAAAAAAAACGACAACGTTTCGATCCAAATGGATCTTTGTCAGGTCACAGTCACTAGACCTGACGAAGATCCATTTGGATCGAAACGTTGTTGTTTTTTTCAATAAAGTAATACTTTACCAAAATAATGCTGTGCGGGCCCTACCTCCTTCCAGTAGTACAGTACAGTACAGGGACCCCAACACGATAACTCTTTCATTTCTCAACCGTTTCTCAAACCCTTCGCTCAGTCAGTCACGCCTCCATATATGGTTGTCAGTCCATCACGCCTCGTGACACGTCACACCACCATATATGGCCGTCAAGTCATCATGCCTCGTGACATGCTCCATAGCCGTCTCCATATATGAAGATCACAAGACTGACATCATCAAACCCTGGATAGCCATACATGGAGAAGACTGTATCATCATCTAGATCTGCATATATGGCCCCCTCCCTTTTGACTGATACCTGTCCATTTAAACTCTAGACTTACTCGGCCCAAAGTTATTAGTGTAGCCGCGCCCAGCAGCCGGCAAAAACTAGAGCTCTCAGCAGGCCCGAGAATTAAGGCCCGGCCCTACCTGGGCCCTCATCAAACCTTGAACACTCAAGACACTGCCACCCTTAGATCTCCATATATGGAGCTGACCTGTTCTGACATTCCATATTATGATGATCTGACCTCATCAAACCTTGAAAACTCAAGACACTGCCACCCTTAGATCTCCATATATGGAGCTGACCTGTTCTGACATTCCATATTATGATGATCTGACCTCATCAAACCCTGTACACTCAAGACACGCTCCATATATGGCCAGACCTCATCAAACCCTGTACACTCAAGACACTGCCCCGCTGCCGCCCTTAGATCTCCATATACATGTAAGGACCTGACCTGTTCTGACATTCCATGTTGATCTGACATCAAACCCTGTACACTCAAGACACTCCATATATGGCCAGTACAGAATTCATTCCATATGTTGATCTGACCCCGTGCGTGCATGCGGAGGGGGTGGATGCGACCTCGCCCCTCGCCCTCAGGATGAGGAACGGCGTTCCGGACCACTTTCACTCCTGCTTGTTACTTTGACACACCTGTAACACCACCTGGCCTGTTGGCAGCAGCAGTGTCGAGCTGCCTTTCAAGTCTCTTTTGCATCTTCTGAAGGTCCATCCTGGTAACCAAGTGACACTTGTGGTCATCAGGGAGAGAAAAGCACCACACCTAAAGCAGAACATGGATTGATTTGTGTTAATTAAGGGGGGGGGTCATCATTGGGTTTTGGCGATAGTTATCATCCGTATGAGAGGCAGTTCATGGTAGGGCTGCACATTTCATCGAAAACTATTCAAAATCGTGCTTTCATGATTATGTCATTGTGAAGCTTGCCAATAAATTAAACCATCTTATTTGGTCAGCTGATGCACCTTATGCTCATCGCCTTGGCATTAATCAAGCAGAACATTGTACAATCCATTTCCATAACAACCACTGTCACCCCCTTTGGTGTCCCCATTTACGTTTCAAACATTTTCACCCAAAGCACAAATCAGGCACACGTGGTTAATAATCTAATTTATTATTAAATAAATAACCAACAATCAGGATTATCATAATGCTAGCCACAAGGGAGCAACCGTAGTTTGTGCATGTGACTGACCTGTCCCTCAGAAGAGCCAGTGATGAGCTGCCTGCTGTCTTCCAGGAAACACACGCTGAGCAATGGAGATCCTGTGCAACACACACACACACACACACACACACACACACACACACACACACACACACACACACACACACACACACACACACACACACACACACACACACACACACACACACACACACACAGTGCAAAAATGGTTCTCAACATTTTTCGGGCCGTTGACCCCCTAAAGCAATCGAATAAGCGAATTAGCACAAAAACCCAACCCTCATTGAGGGCTTATAGTAGGGGTGTTATGCACCTTCGTCTAGGGTGAAGGAACACAACATAATATGAGAGGAGACAGGGTTGAAAAATAACTTAAATAGCCAATAATGAGCTTTTGCACAAAATAACACCTGGACCTCTTTGGTGGGGATGTAACAACTACAAATAAAAAGGTAAGAAAGCCTTCTAGGATGGAATTCTCCTTTAACATCAGAGTTATTAATTTATGTATTTTTGCAACATTCAATAAATGAATAAGTGTACAATGTATTAATATCTCATAGTGTGATTGAACAGTGACATAAATGCATTAAATTCATAGACTTTATACTACATTAACATTCACGTTTCCAGTTCATATCATACCTGAGAGGACAAAGGACTGGTAGTAGACACATTCCGTTGTTAAATCCCATACCTGCAATAAAGGAAAACAGCTAAGTATCCGTTCTACGCATCTTGCAACACAATATGTCACAAGTAACGCATTTCCTTGTGTAGTGTAGCTACATATAGTGGTTCTCTAACCTTTTTATGTCAAGGACCCCCAAATTGACACTTATTAACCCATTTGAAAAGATATGCCAGGGATAAGAGAAGATTATTAGGGGCTCCATTTAATGGAATTTCTATCTCTGGGACCCCAATTGATATTGTAAAAGCAATGTTAATTGTTACAGAGAAATAAGGGTCCATTTGGTTCCTATCTATCTAAATTTAGCTGGGGACCACCTGGAACTCCTTCGATGACTCCTTGTACTAAGTAAAATTTCTGTTTGACAGGATTATCTGAATTGTAAACAATAGTACCTTGAATGTTCGGTCCTCTGACGTGGTAACTAGAATGTCAATGTTCCAGGGACAGAACTCGGCACATGTCAGTGGACCCAGATGACCAGTCAATGTACACATCACATCTTCTTTCTGGAGAAAAAAAGATGACCAATTCATTTTCATTCTGTGGGGCAGCCTTAGCATAGTGCAGTGAGTTCTTGAATATTTTAATTTCAAGGACCTGTACAGGACCTGTACAGGCCTGTAAGGGTCCATTTTGAACCTGACCTTGGCCCAATTTGAGAACTAGCTCAGTGGGTAGGCCATATTGTATTCAGAAGGTCACCGGTTCGCCTCCCGGCCAGCCCAGTACTAGTACGTGTCGAAGTGTCCATGAGCAAGACAATTAACCCGTAACGCCCTGCACTGTCTCATGCTGACTACCGTTATGTTGATATGTTTTGAACGGGTAGCGCACCTACAGTCAGAGCGCGGTGTTCACATGAAGAGTAATTACAATTTTGAAATGACTAAATAATTTGTGCAGGACATTATGTTCGCATTTGTCTGCCTATAATGCTGTCTAACCCACTGTGTTTCTTTGATAATTACAATAGAGCTTAACTATTTCTCAATAGACATAGCCCAGCCCCCCCCCCCCCCCCCCAATAGAGCAGTTTGTATGATCTTCTGTGCTACATGGCATACCTTGGAGCTCAGTATGTACACAGTGTTTCGAGAGCAGGCAGCTATGCGTTGATCAAACAAACTGAAAGCAAGGTAGTCCACTTCACCCAGTGAAGTCCCAATGATGGTTCCAGCTGCAATCCTGCCTGTAAACAGTAGCATTTGCACTGCAGTCCATTATGCCAACCGGCAGTACTGTAAGACAATACTTAACAAATAAAAGGCTAAAGTGAATTTAAATACAAGATGCCATAATGAACATGATACAGCTGATATCAACTCTTAAGTTTGTTCTTTGGGTGCCCTCTGGTGGTGACCTGGGACCATAGCAGGTGTAAAAACCAGACTAGCTGCAGTTTACACAAATCTCAGAGGCATTTCAAAGAGGTTGTTCAACAGTAAGTGGCAAATTGTTGCCATAGTGATTACAATGCTGTTTCCACCATTGTTGAATATAATGACAAAAACCTGATATTAGTGAATCAATTTAGGAATTTTAGCCTGTTAATCATAGCATGCATGTTGACCGACCATGGCAAACACAGAGACATGTTTTCAATCAATGGCTACGTTTACATGAGCAGTTAAATCCCCTTTTCATTCCGAATAGAAGTTCAATCCTATTAAACGTTGTTATGTAAACACCTACAAAAACTTACATCCGAATGAAAACGCTCGATGCGATCTAAAAACCATTCCGATGTCACTGGCCGGATTACTCCGATGTTCAATGCGATTGAAAGAAAATTGGACTCATGTATACACTGCTTCGGATGTAAATTCATTCTGGTCTTTCTGAGCATCCTCATTTCCATTGCGCTCCAACTCCAAGGCGCTCATAAGCCTCATATCCAAGGCGCGCCGAGGAGTTTGCACATAGAGCGCGTTATTTCGTGCATTTTGTGTGTGTGTGTGTTCAACGGTCTCTCTCTCACACACACTCTCTCTCTCTCTCTCTCTCTCGCTCGCGCTCTCTCTCTCTCAAAAATAACGAGCGACCCGATACAATAATAATCAGTGTGTTGCGTGCCCTGGCCGTGCTGTAGATAATAAAGTAGGCTACACATAAAAACGAGATGATCACCTTCCCAGCGGAGAAGGGGAGCCGCAGCAGGTGGGGGAAAAAAGACGGTAAACATAATATGTATGTCCGTCCCTATCCAAGCAGCAGCCTCAAAACTACTGCGGAATGAAATGATGGGATTTCAAAGTGTCGTCTTTCGTCTGAAAGTCACAATGAATGAACTGCCTATATTTTATGTGTCCAACAGATGGCGTAGTTTCACGTGAATTAACATGTATCATGTCTTCTATCACTTCTCCATATAAACACTCATTCGGAATGACCATTTCCCATGTAAACTCGCGGCAAAAAACATTACATCGGATGTATTTTATTCTGAAGTATTTATTCGGAATGATCACCCTTCATGTAAACGTAGCCAATGTCTTTTCTTACCTTCTGCTGCTCTCTTCTGACAGCGCTCAATATCCCACACTATGATGTAATCAGCCGAGGCAGAGCACAGAAGAACTGTGTCTTTACCCGTTCCAAAAACCATGGCAGTTATGTCCCCATGGTGACCTGTAAGTAGTAAGGGCTGCAGCAGACAATACAGACAAATAAATGTAAAACAACTGCCTGTATTAGCCACTTAATCCACATATACGTCATTGTACGATAAATAAAGAACTTTTTTTTTTTTTTTTTAAGATATTCTTTTGCGGCTTACGCCTTTATTGATTTTTTAAGGGATAGAAAGTAGGCTGACAGGAAACGGGAGAGAGATGGGGGATGACATGCGGTAAATGCCGTGTCGGGTCCGGGAGTCGAACCCGCGGCACACCGCGACTGGATCACCAGTCCGGTGACCAGACCGTTACGCTACGGCCTGGGCCGTTTTGTTTTGTTTTAACATGGTTTGCAATGTTAAAACATTTCTGGCCATATTAACATTTCTGTTTTCGTCAATAACCAATATTTATCGATGTCTGTATAAGTTCAAATGTTGTCCTGTTCCTATGAAAAGGGCATATAAACACTGAATTTGAAAAAGCAATGCCATTTACAAAGATTTCCAATTTGTTGACCCTTTGGAAAGCTTAGTCAGAAAACACTGATTGAAACTGCAGATCATCAATATGTTTGCAAATGGGCCGTGGCAAAGACTTGGTATCATTCGGGACAAATATTAGATCTTCTGTTTTACACATGTTCTTATTGTGATCATAATACCTAATTACGGAATGTCAAGTCTCCAGGTTTTTCTTTAGAATATGTACAACTGTGATTTACTACGACACTATGGCATGAGTCCACAAATGGTTCTCAGAATGTTTTATTTTCAAGGACCCCATGACTCAGAGTGTATACAAAAGAAACCATATGGATCCACAATGGTCCATTTGGTTCGCACATTAACATGTATCCAACATATTAATAATAGAAAATAAATTGTGTAAACAAACATTAATTTACACAACACTGTTATTGCTGTGAAACAAGTCTATGAATAATGAAGTTATTTATTAAATCTGTGAAAGTTTAATCTGCAACACAATTTTATGCAATATGTAGTGGGGGTCTCTGCTTCATCTCACGACTCTCATGACACCTTGGCCTGGAATACGTTGAAGACCCCCGCAATGATTACCCTAGCCCCTTTCGGAACCCTCGGTTACCTTTTCTGAAGTTTTTACGCGGTACCCTAGGGCAGTGTTTCCCAACCTTTTTTGTCCCAGGGAACACTTTTCATAGCCTAAAAATCTCGGGGAACACCTAGGGGGGGGGAGGGGTGTATATAATATACATATATATTAAATATATATATATATTATAGTAAATGTAAATATATACGTAAAAGTAATATAATAAAATAAAAACACACATGACAGCACTCATCAAATAACGAGAATGAAAAGGACAGAGACAGTGCCTCAGTTTAAAAAAATTGCTCATATGCAATGTGAAATGCCACCTAATCCTTTTCCTTGTCTTTATTATGGGCCAACTTGTGAACTTGTAGATCAGCCATTTTCAGCATGCAAGCATAACACGTGTACGACGAAGAATAAATCACTGCGCTTCTGTGGAGGGAGGGAGATATATTTTGTTGGCCGAACGAGGCGATCATGTTTGGACATCTATGGACAGCTATTTTTCGTGGCACATTATGTTTAATCACAACAACGTCACGTTTACTTTACGTGTTTGGGTCGGGACTACGAGAATCTAAATGTTTGGGCTAGGTCGGGACATGTAGGACTCTGTATGTGTTTGCTGTCTACGTGCATGTGGCTGCGCTCTGCGCGCTCCAGTCTTTCTGGAGGGAGCGATATGTAGCCTCTTCTGCATGCATCTAAGCATTAACATTTCAATGGCCGAGGGTCGTTAGTCTATTGTTCCGTGTTGTCGATGTTATCGCACGTCTAATGGACGTGTGACAACAACGACGCAACTATAAGAAGCCTTCGGGGGAGAGTTAGTGTTCCGCCTGATTTGACAGAAAGTAACACTATAACTTAATTTCGGTCAAATTATACGCGGAGCACTTGGACACATCAAACGGAGCACCAAAGCTCCGCGACACACAGGTTGGGAAACACTGCCCTAGGGTCCCTGACAGCCAGAGATGGGCAGTATTTGAAATACATGTATTTGAAATACGTATTTGAAATACTTTTTTGTATTTTGTAATTTGTATTTCGCTGAGATGGAAGAAATTAGATGTATTTTGTATTTAAATACATTTTTTGACCCAGTATTTGTATATTGTATCAAAATACATTTTCAATATATTTTGCCCATCAGAGATGGGCAGTATTTGAAATGCATGTATTTGAAATACGTATTTGAAATACTTTTTTGTATTTTGTAATTTGTATTTCGATGGGGATGGAAGATGTATTTTGTATTTTGTATTTAGATACATTTTTTGACCCAGTATTTGTATTTTGTATCAAAATACATTTTCAATGTATTTTGCCCATCTCTGCCTATAGCTGTGTTATGCATCTTTGAAACATCTCACCAACACTCACGCGTATCTGCATCATAGAGTATATATACTCTAAGATCTGCATCCTATGGAGGGCGGAATAAGCTGTCACTGACAGCCTGTCAGGGACCCTAGGCCTAGGGTGCTGCTGTCCAAACTTCAGAAAAGGTAACCGAGGGTTCCGAAAGGGGCTATGATTATATATTATAGTAGGCCTATACTACCAGGATTATGGGATATACAGCCATTTAACACTTATCTTTAGCTAAGATAAATATCATGCACACCCCTTTTAATTGCCATAACAAGGATTGTCTCACTCACCTTCTTGCTGGTGTTTGGGTTACTGTAAATGAGCAGTTCTTTGCAATTCAACGGTATGCAACAATGCGAGGCACAGCATGCGAGCTGCCGGTGAGACATCAGTCTGTCACAGGTCAACGACAGCATCTCAGTCCTCATCATCATGGGTCCACTCCACCACAGACGTTCTATAGGTTCTAACAGACGGTTTCAAAAGAAAACGATGCCATTATCGATATCAAATGTAATACCAGCTGGGGAGGGGTCGGGGGAGTCCAATTGCAAATGACTGGCTCGATCGTTATGGTTTAACAGACAACGTTTGTTTGGAATTGGAAAGACGTCCTGGCTGTAATGCAACACGTTGGTTGCCATGGCACCGCAGAACAACATGAATTGTGCATGCTCTTCTCGATCAAACCACAAGATGACAACCTAAGCCAAAACGAGTCCCGGTACGTGACTTTTTATGTGCCAATTAAGTAGACCTAGCCGCCTATCTGAACCTCCTCCTCTCTCCTCGGTTTCCTTTCACTCTATCGTATCGGAACTGGCTAAATAAAAACACAATATAGGTGCTAACTGCTAAGTGCTTGAGTAGCCATTAGCCAACCCACTAGCAATGCAACCATGCAGGCTCTTTGTATGAAATATTAATGTTTCCCACCCCCTACTCGAGTAGGCTATGACTATAAAGAGCAAAATTACCGTCATGGGTCAACATACATAGCCTACAAATATACCTGCACTGAAGTGCGGACCAAACATGCTGTCACCTAGCCCTGGAACATGACTGCCATGATGATTATCATGACAGTCATGCAGTAACTTTGCCCTGTTTTTTGCGCTCGCTGCATTTACAAGATTTCCGTATATATAAACATTCAGATTTCAAATATAAAGTACTCACAAAGTGTCCCACGGGTGTTAGTTAGTAGCAGCGCCAGCGATTATAATTGCTGCGTCCCGCGTTGTTTAATAAAAAGCATTTTTGTCCGAGCTCCCCGGCTACTTTTTTCAAACGGGGTTCGTTTGGGAAATCCACAGTTGCACACCGGGAGCGCACTCGCCTATTTATTAGCCTACCTATATCGAACACACCGAGTGCCACCCTCCTCCCGACCGATAGGGGCGCGTAGTTGAAAGCCAATGGCAAAATAACACCTCGGATAAAAATGCTTTTTATTAAACTTTGATTGATTGATTGAAATATTTATTAACAGTTTGTAGAATTTACAGTACATTTTAAGCACAAACTCAATACAAAGACTGTTAACTGTGAGTGGACGACCCAATTAAGCATTACACTTGTTTACAACAGGGTCCACATTGTTCAATTCATCAAAACATTTAGAGACATACAAATAGACACTTCTATGTAGCTAAAGAACAGAACAGGAATTCATCATATAGGAAGCAAAAAGGGAAAAGATACATATACAGTGAGGGGAAATGGGGTGGGGGGGGGGGGGGGGGATTCAGATTTTACAGAGGCCAGTTTCGAATTGCGGCCATCCGTAGGTGCCCTTTGAGAGCGGTTTTGAAGGAGTCAAGGGATTCACATGTCTTAATGACTGTTGGTAGGGCGTTCCACATTTTGGTGGCATAGGAGCGAAACGAATTTAGTCCCTTGTTTGTGCCGAATCTGGGTTGTACATGGTTTGTTGTACTCCCTCTGGTGTTGTGGGTGTGGACTTCGTTTACACTAAGGAAGTATTTAGACAGGTACATGGGTATCTTGGTGGTGTAACGAATCTTGTGGACCAGACCCATTGCAAGATGCTGTACTCTGTCATCGACCCTAAGCCATCCCAGCCTGTCAAAGTGGGCAGGGGTGAGGTGGGTTCGGGGGGTGAGGCCAAGTAGGAGCCTGACCAGTTTGTTTTGGGAGGTCTGGAGCCTTGTTTTAAGGGCCTTTGAGGTGCTGTGGTACCAAGAGGTGGATGCATAGTCAAAGAAACCTTGTACGAGGGCTCCTGTTAAGGTCTTCAAGGTGTTTTTGCTGACCAGTGAGGAGATCCTGTAAAGGAATCTTGTTCTTTGATTGACTTTTTTGATTACGTTGGTGGCCATCTTATCACCGGAAAGATTGGCCTCCAGGATGGAACCTAGGTAGGTAATTTGATCTTTTCGTGTGATAATATTGTCACCCACTCTAACCAAGAAGCCATCTGCCTTGCTGAGATTACTATTTGATCCGAAGAGGATGGATTCAGTTTTTCCCAGGTGTAAGGATAGTTTGTTATCAGCGAGCCAGGTGCAGATTCTACCGAGTTCAGAGCTGAGGGTCTTTTCAACCTGCAGTTTGTTCCTGTCCGAGACCAGCAGTGCTGAGTCATCTGCGAACAGGAACAAGTTGCAGTCACAAGCTGAAGTCATGTCGTTAACATATATTAGGAACAGTAAAGGCCCTAGTATGCTTCCTTGTGGGACGCCACAGCTCACTGGGAGGGGAGGGGACAGTGTTCCGTTCACCTCCACCATCTGTTCTCTCCCCTCCAGGTAGGATTGCATCCAGCTCACTGATGTGCTATCAAAACCAATAGCTTTAAGCTTGTTAACCAGTATGGAGTGGTTCACGGTGTCAAAAGCCTTTTGGAGGTCCAGCATGACCATGCCGCAGTATTTTCCAGCGTCCACCTCGTGTTTGATGTGGTCGCTCAAATAGAGGAGGCATGTGTCAGTGGAGTGGGATGTTCTGAAACCAGATTGGAACTCGTACAGCAATTTATTAGTGGCAAGATACTTTTCAACCTGTTCATAGACTATTTTTTCCATCACTTTCGAGATGGAGCTTAGAATAGAAATAGGGCGGTAGTTGCCGGGTTCTAATTTACTCCCTTTTTTGTACAAGGGGGTTACTTTGGCCAGTTTAAAATCTTGGGGGACCTGTCCCTGTTTGATGGAGAGGTTAACTATGTGGGTGATGACTGGAGCTATGGAAAAGGCTGAGTCTCTGAGAAATTTGGAGGGGATATTGTCATGGCCAGTGGCTTTGTGGGGTTGGAGGGCACTCAGTTTTTTAAGTACCTCCTCGGTTGTTACCATTGCCATTTTGAAATCATCTTTACAAACACCAAGGTTTTTGTAGAAGGCTTTGATGTGCTCTACACCAAAACGCCCAGAGTGGGAGGGCAGTTTGCTAACCAGCTTTGTTGCAATGTTTGTAAAGAAGATGTTCAGGTGGTTGGCTACATCAAGCTTGTCGGTGATGAGGGTGTTATTCGATTTGATGTTTATGTTAGTAAACCTGGTTTTTAGTTTCTGACCACAGCCTAGTTGGTTGTTTAGTAACTTCCAGAGTTCCCGAGGATTGTTTTTGATTTCCTCGGCTTTATCATTGATAAAGTTACATTTGGCAGATTTGGTCATGGCAATTACACCGTTTCTTAGCTTGTTACACTGGGTTTTTAGGTTGCACAGTTTGGTTTGGAGATTACTGTCGAAGCGCTTGGCTAGCATGGACTTGCATTTAAGAAGTTCAGAGCATTTGTTGTCTCTGGCTTTCATTGCAGTCAGTATGTCCGAATTCATCCATGGCTCCGAGCGGGTTTTGACCCTGATGGTTCTCAAAGGAGCCATGATGTTTAGTACTGATGTAAATTTGGTTTTAAAGCCAAGCCATGCTTCTTCGACTAGTGAGCTCCTGAGCACATCGGACCAATCCAGACTCTCCAGTTCAAGGTTAAAGGCCTCACTAGAGTAGGTTTTGAGGTCCCTAGATATGACTGTTTTGTGACAGTCAAACTTTAGTTTTTGTATTTTGCGGGTACAGAAAATCATAAAATGATCACTGAGCCCAGTAGCCCACATACAATAACCCCTTTCTTGGAGATTTTGGATTTGTCCGAGGTCAGAATGAGATCAATGACAGTTTGAGTAGAATCACACACTCTTGTGGGTTGGGTAATTAGCTGAGTGACACCATGCAGATCACAAAACCGACTAAATGACTTAAACACAGGTGCTTCCTTTACGAAGCATATCCGTATTGCAGTCGCCAATCAGGATTTTCTCTACACATTCCTCCCCAGCTAGGCACCCCTCAAGTATATCATAGAACCCATTCTGATCGGGCGGTCTATAGACGGTGCCAACTAATACTGATTTAGCATTTTTGAAAATTAATTCAACCCACACAGTTTCAATTTCATCATGCTGTAAGTCAGTACGAGTAACATATTCAGTGTCTTTGTGAATATACATGCACACGCCACCGCCATGCCTGTTTCTGTCGTTCCTAATGATAGAACAACGCGGGATGCAGACATTCTAATCGCTGGCGCTGCTACTAACCAACACCCGTGGGACACTTTGTGAGTACTTTATATTTGAAATGCTTATGTTTATATATTTTAATTATTTGTAAATGTAGCGTTCGCAAAAACCAGGGTGAAGTTACGTCATGACTCTCGTATGAATACGAGAGTCATGTTCCAGGGCTAGCTGTCACCCGACGGGACAGCTTCGTTTAGGATGATCACCTCAATGCGGGAGGAATAACTCCTGGCCGTGGCACCCACCAGCAGTGTGGCAGAGAGAGACTGACAGCTGACAAACACGGCCGACACGTCACCTTATAAAGCCAGCTGGGAGTGGGACACTCATCAAGCCCTAATCAGTGGGCGGAGGACGGGCCGTGACAGCTCACGCCCATCCTGCCACACAAACAAGGTGCTTAATCTGCTTTGTAAACTAAACAGCACACAGACAGCAGTGCTTACAAACATAACTTAAAATAAATAACCATCCATTTAAGGGATTACATTATTTTGTTAAGATGTTTGCAGCAAACTGTCCAATTCCTGGCTCCCTGTGATCAGGGACTGGCTGCTGCTTACATCTCATTATACTCTCTGCATATCTGAAACGGAAGGAAAACAATATTATACAGTTGTCATTTTTGTGTAGTAACTGCATGCATGCACACACTCATTGCACACACATTCATTTACTGCAGCAGTGCCTACAGGCCTAAAGCACAAAACGTGCATTCACGTTTGTTTTGTAGTATTTTAATATTACGTCCTTTTCCATCAGGCACAAATTTAGCTACCTACTAGTACTCCACGTGCATTTGTTTTGCCGTCATGGGGTCCTAAATTCCTAATCCTCCACGTTCCAAAAGAATAACACATGCAACTATAGCTATTAGCTAGAGAAAACGTATCGGAGGAAAAGGGGGAAGGAATAAAGGTTTTGCGTGGGAGTTAATGAAGTTCTTAATCCTGCTGACGACTGGATATATCTAATGAAAAGTGAGAAAGTGTTGAAAAACGGAGGGCTTGCTATACCATGCATGGATATTATTATTTATGCATGCAGTCACATATCTATCAACGTTCGCGACAGCTTGGTGAGTGGCAAACTGTGGCATTGTTTGTCTTATTTATTAACGACATATATATCCACCAACACACACATGCACACCCGGACACACTTCTAATAATGTTATCTTTAGTTATGTAGCCAGTTGAAGTTGAGCCTCAGAGGCCACCATAGGGGCACTTCCTCATTGACAATCATCAGGTAACTATTTCAAGGTATATTCAGTGATTTCACTTAATTCAAATATCACTTATTTTTTTGTTTTGTTGTGATAATCCTCCCTACTATAGAGTGTGCTGGCCATATAAGGAGTTCCTCCCTGTCCCCAGTTAACCCCTGGGGGTCAAAAAACCTTAGGTTTCGTTTTTGACTCTCTATCCTGATTGGACGAAAGGCTGGGTCCCACAGCCAAAAACGAAACCTAAGGTTTTTTGAGAGAAATCACTGAATATACCTTTAAATGCCCTGTCTTCTTCCAAGCAGAAGTTTGGTGACTGCTGGCCTGGCTGTGGGTCTTGAGACCTGGGTCTGCTGTTGTTTTTATTAATTTTACTGCCAGGGTGAGTAGCATGTCTCATTAATGTAGTTTTAATCATGTTCTGTAATCTATTCTAATTTCTAAACTATATGTTACACTTCAGGTTGCATTCATGTGCCCTGTGCCAAACTCATGGAAGTGTGTGAGCACAAACTAACAATTAAGGTACACAAACAAAATAAGTTATAACTTGAGATACTTTATTTGTATAGTCTAATGTACTTAGATCTATAGCCACTGCTGCTTTGTTTAGGTTGATTTTATCATTATTGTTTCTTTTGAGTATTGAGCTATTTCCTTTTGTTTATCTGTTTTCTTTTGTTTCTCCCCCACACATATGGAGTCCTACATGTGCGCTAACTGAGTTCAACAGAGCCGAGTGGTGCAACTGACTGCTACAGGGGGTTTCACTAGGTTTCACTGTAGTCCACAGCCCCAAAGGTTTGCAATATTGGCGTGTGTGCGTGCACCTCTTTTCATGGTGGCGCTTCTTCTTTCTGTGTGCTGTGTATGTGTGATTGCTGTGTGGTTGGCTGGGCATAGTGATCTAACCTACCCCTTTAGCTAGCTGCCCCTGTAGAAGTGTTGTCGCCCACTGGCCAGTTGACTCTGGCTATACTTATTGTGGTCAGTGATTGCCATTGCTTGTCTGTTTAACTTTATCTCTGGGGTTGTATGGAACTGTATTTTAATATTCTACAATATATTGGTAGTTTTAACTGTTTCTAATAAATACTGTGTACATGTATAGTGTTTTAACCCTTGTGTGGTTAATCTTAATAAATTCCTGTTTTTGGAACTTTGTCTCAAGTCCTTAAATTAACTTGCATATGTTGGGGAACCCAGTTTACTGGTCTATTCTGTTAATTCCTTGAAAGATCTCAAGGTGGCGTAGTCATGGTTATAAAAGTAAATCCTTTGCTACACTTGGTTACAGTTATATTGGCAGTAGGTTTCACTTACTTGGCTTCATGCGCCGTCTTCAAGTGGCGGACAAAGTTTGATGTGGTTCCTTCTTTGTCGTTGATTTGAGCGTTGCATGTCTTGCATTGAGCCTTCCTGCGTTTTCCATCATTATGGTAGCATTAGCATGCTACCATTTTCAGTATGAAAACTAAAAATAATGACAAAAAAAATATAAAGAATAAAAAAATATATAAAAACATATATAAAAATTAAATAAATCTATCTAATGGTGAAAATTTTCCTAAAATTTGTAAGAAATGTAGACATAGGCTAACGTTTAGATGTGGCGGCCATCTTGAAATGGCACCGCCATATTGGATTCTTGGATGGCTCGGTTAAAAAGGTGACCCAGAGGCATGTTCATGCCAAATTTCACGCTTGTATCACCAAGCGAACAACCGTTCCATTGATCTGCTATATTGCACGAATTTTGTGGAAGTTTTTAATTGGCAAATGTGTAAATGGAAACAGACAGTATCAGCATCCATGGACTTTTTAACCTATGTCCAATCAATTAAATTTGCCATAAGCAGACTCCAATTTTTTCAATCGTGCATCGTCTGTCTGAAAATCGGCGATTGACGATGTATTCGTGTCATAAAAGTAAAGTGAGAACAGCTCACTGCAGGTCGCAAAATAGCCAGATCTACAAGCTCTCAAAGCCTGTTTTTGCAGCTCTGTTTGCTACGTGTTGAGATCGTGTAGATCCGTCTGTTTTTGCAGCACAACTGCGCAGACAGGGTAACAAAATAAGAAATAGATTTAGATGAAGTGAAGTTGGAACGGACAAGCAGCTGCAAGCTAAGCTAACATCACAACCACTGGCTGGTGACTGGTGACAGTGTTATTTGTCGCAGGCAGCAACATGTAGCCTGCCTGCCCCGTAACTTCTCCTGGAGAAGTCTTGCCTCCCCGCACCGGCGTCGGAGGCTCAGAGGGGCGCTCACATGCTGCTGCTGATCCACAGGCTCTCAACGCGTCCTGCCTGTTTCTGAAGCACCGTTCGCTATGCGTTGAGAGCTTGTAGATCTGTCTATTTTTGCAGCGCTGGTGACGGGGTTCGTTCACGTCAATAAAAAAAGAACTTGGATTACAGGCGGAGATGAAGTTCAGTGGGTTGAATCAGTAGCTACACGCTAAGCTAACGATCCCCGAGCCTATACAGTATAGACCGATTCCGTAGCGTTTTCATGGTCGCAGCCTACGTATTTCCTGTAGGCGGACTCGACGTAGCTGCGGGGATAAAACCCTCACCAGGCGCACCTCTTCCACTACAGTGAACGGCAGAGTGACTGATGTTAGTTTGCCTCAAACTTTACTCCTTTACCTGCTTTTTTACTAACACTAACATTACAAAGATGCCCAGAACATCGAGATGAACCTGTGTAGTTTATGGCTGCTCCAACAGTAGTGGCAACATAAAAAAATAAAATAAAACGGAATGTCTAATATCCACCGCTGGCTGAGACCAGAGCCATTGAGTAATGGTTGAGACGAAGCAGGGAAAGATACATATCGCCAGTCTTACCCAATACCAAATCTTTCTGTTTTATGAACACAAGGCTGCTGTATTTTATACCTCATACTAAGCATTTAAAGTATGAGGTATAAAGTACACTGGCGTTCTGTATCTTTCACTGCTTCGTCTCAACCATTACTCAATGGCTCTGGTCTCAGCCCCCGTGGTGGATATTAGACATTCCGTTTTATTTTATGTTTTATGTTGCCACTACTGTTTTAGCAGCCATAAACTACACAGGTTCATCTCGATGTTCTGGGCATCTTTGTAATGTTAGTGTTAGTAAAAAAGCAGGTAAAGGAGTAAAGTTTGAGGCAAACTAACATCAGTCACTCTGCCGTTCACTGTAGTGGAAGAGGTGCGCCTGGTGAGGGTTTTATCCCCGCAGCTACGTCGAGTCCGCCTACAGGACATACGTAGGCTGCGACCATGAGACCAGCTACGGAATCGGTCTATAGGCTCGGGGATCGTTAGCTTAGCGCTTAGCTTAGCATTAGCTTAGCGTGTAGCTACTGATTCAACACACTGAACTTCATCTATACTAACACTACCAGCCTGTTTTTTATTTTTTCCCCCCGACTTCACGGGTGGCGCATTGGGATTGTGATGAGACACGAGACAGCAGTGTGCATTCTGTTGTGACTGTATATTATTAAACTGCATGGGTCTGGACTCCGGAGCGTAAAAATGTAGGCTACAGTACAGTAACAGTAGCCTTCCTCGGCTCACAGTGACTCAGTGACAGTGAGTGAGCAACTGAGCATCACGGCTGCGGGGACGGACCATACCATTATAACGGGAGGAGGGGATTTCCACCCGGCCGCTGTTACTACTTTCCTGGCCCAAATTGATTCACATGTTGCTCACACTTTACAGGTTAAAAATCGTCCCGAAAAATCGCCTAATAAAAATATTCGGCGATTGGATTCGTATATTCGCGATTGACGATGTATTCGTATCGTCACCCAACCCTAACATACATACATACATACATAGCCAGCCGATCACCACACGTACCTTAGTTACGTCATCAGCCAATCCCTGATTGGCCGACCGACACCACCGGCATATGCAGCCAATTACAGTACTTGCGCGCTCTGCTTGCGCAAGTAATAACCAAACCTACATACTGATCATGTCACTGCTAGGCAGGTTTTTGAACCGTCCACAGCCCCCTGAGATACAGAGTGAATCACAAACATTGTACCATAATGAGCATTAGTGAGGATGGGTTGTCCTACTCCTACAACTAAGGCCCAATCCCAATTCCTTTTTTAACCCTACCCCTCAGACCTTGCCCCTTCCCCTTGTCCCTACATAATGAGTGTCAAGGGGTAGGGAGATAAATCATCCCCCTAGGAATTGGAACGTCCCTAAATATTGAACGTCCCTTGTAGATATTGATATACAACCTGTTCTCAGAAAATAGCTGATCTGCAAGCTCACTACAGGCCAGTGGTCCCCAAACTTTGATGGCATTTCTGTCTCTAGGACCCCCAATTTATATTGTAAAATCAATGTTAATTAACTCTGAGAGTGTACAAACTATCATTTAGCCCATAACCCACTTTGGAAACTACTTTCCATTTGATTTAAGCTGTAGAGATGGAACGTAAATATAACATTGCTGTGGTTATGATGAAATAAATATATTGTAATTTTGTCTAATGTTGGTAGCCCACCATGCAGAATGTAATTCAGCTAGATATAGCTCATTCTGACACCTGCTCAACAGTTGTACCTGATTAATTGATTATTGTTTGTATAGCATGGGTACAGATATATATACAGGGTTAGAAAAAGGAAAAACAATTTACAGTATAGAAAGAAGGGGCTGTGGTCACTGTTCATTGTTTTTAATATCATTAAGAACAGAGTAATTTTCTATCAATGAAAATGCCATCGTGATTCATCTCCATCCAATGTACAGTCTGCACGGCAGCTTGCAATCTGTTCTGTAGCTGGTTTGCCTGGTGAAAAAAACAACACCATTGCTAATTAGTTATGTAAGTTTTGCAACTTGTGGGGATTAGCTTAACATTGGTCATGATAAAACCATAGCTATCACTGCAGCGCGAGCAGACAACGTTATGCAGTGACAGCGTTATGTAGGTACAGTAGGCTATTTCACGGCTTTTAAGAGCTCCAAAACTGCAGAATGTTGACATATCGTGGTCTGGGGGGTCGGACTGATGCCTGCTAATAAGCTAGCTTGCATCCGAGTTGTATCACCAGCGCACTGGCGATAAATGAATGGGTAACGTTGTATGAATGCAACGCCATATCATATCGTTAGTTCACGTGAGGTAACGTTAACCTTTGCTAGAGATTGCGATATTTTTGGCGATGCAGATTGTTAATACATTCAAATAATATTGGTTATTATAATATTTTTCCATAATAAAGGACATAAAAGGCTTCTTACCTCGTCCGCCTTTCAGCCCTCACTGCCCCTCAGTTAGGGTGGCCACCTGCAAGACCTCAGAAAGGAGGACACTTTTGCGGGGCTCGCTCCCCCGACCCCCCCCCCCCTCCCAGATCCACCCCCCCCCTCCCAGATCCCCCCCCCCCCCCCATATATTAATATTATTACTACTACTATTGCACCTGATTTTCACCACCATCATCTCCAGCATTATGTCCACAGAGAACATATATTTGCTAATTAAATTAACCTTTTTAAATTATAGGGTACCACAAAGGCCATTCATTTTAGAATCAATTTATTTTATTTCATGTTTAGATATGTTTTATGTTTAATCTCTTTCTTGTGGGTTTTTTTATACAGTTTTATGGTCATCGGTGTGGGACATAGAATGATGCCAGTAGCCTATATGTTCACACAGCCTCCCTTTCTTTATGATGTCGAGTTCCTTGCTCCATTGCTCATTAAATATAGTTTGGTTTGTTTATCTCTGCATTAACTATACTAAAGTGATTGTGAGAGCACAACAAACAAACCGACCATCCCACTGGCCCAGTTTTGGAAGAGAACCAAGCAACCATGTCTATGAAAACAAGCCCAAAAGAAGCCTGACTAGGCTTAGTAGCCTATTATATAAAACAAGCCTAAAGTCGCTTATAATTAAGCGGACATGGCAACACTCTGAACGTCTCCACTAGCCTCTCTCTTTTTAAGACAGTGTGGCCGGCTCGCTCCGGAGGCGGAGCTGAGCAGCGCTGCGGAGATTTTAATACCCAGGCAGACGACGTAAATGACAGTAAATGACACAAGCACTGTATATCACAAAAAACCGGACAATTATGTGTCCGGCCAGAGGTTGAGGTGGGAGGAGGACAGGTGGGTCTAAAACCGGACTGTCCGGCGTGAAACCGGACGTCTGGCCACCCTACCCTCAGTGATGTTGCTCCGTTTGAAGTCGCGTCGAGATATCCCTTCAAACAAAGGGGATTCTACCCCTCGCCCTCGGCCCTACCCCTCGATCCAAAGACAATTGAGATAACCCTTCCCCCTCACGTGAACGTGCATAAGCAAGGGCAAGGGCTAAGGGCCAGGACGAAGGGAGGAATTGGGATTGAGCCTAAGTCTAACGAAGTCCATATTTGGCACGGTTTGTGCCATGTCTATGTTACGTCACGCTCCAAGCACAGGGTCTATATAAAGACAACCAGTAACGGGTAGAATGAAATGTACAGGAGGAACCCCAATAGCATAACGGTGCTTATACAGTACTAGGCTGTAGACATACATATAATTGAAATACAAAATACAATTAATTTGTAATTTGTATTTCATAGCTTATGAGTTCTGTATTTTGGTTTTTAGAAGTTATAGCAAATGAGTAAAGAGGAAAAGAGCCAGGATGGAGGTATCCAGAAACAGCCAGAGGATGGGGTCTCTGAGGCAGATATGGAAATGTACAGGAAAAACTACTCCTTTACCAATAGTGAGGTCCGTCGTATTGACACTGAAAACCAGCGGCTGCTTCGATTCTTGTCGAGCATGTCTCCCAGGACTGGCAGAGCACCAGTTGTCCCAGTGAAAACCGTTAAAAAGGAGCAATGTAAGGAGCAAGAGGAGCAAGTGGATAAGCTTAAGAAGTCTGAGGACACCAAGCCAAAAAAGGATGACACGACTAAGGTTAAGTCAAAGAAGACAGTCCCCCCCGATGACAAGGCTAAGTCAAAGTCAGTCCAGCCCGATGATAAGTCGAGTAAGGACACCAGTAAGGACACCACTAAAACTAAGTCCTCCAGCAAGGCTCCTTCAGAAAAAAGCAAAAAAAAAGATGCAAAGATGAAGGCGATTGCGGATGAGAAGACAGCGACAGCACAAAAGGGAAAAGCGAAAGCAGAATTGGAAGTAAGTGGACTTAAAGAAGAGATGAATGAAATGCAGGATGCCTTGGAAGCGGATAAAGCAAAGATGGAAGACGAGATGACGGACATGCAGGATACCCACGAAGCGGAAAAAGCAAAGCTGGAAGACGAGATGTCGGAATTGCAGGAATCCTTGGAAGCAGATAAAGATAAGCTGGTAGAAGAGATGTCGGACATGCAGGAAACCCACGATCAGGAGAAATCAGACATGCAGGACAAATTCGAAGAAAGGAAAACGCAACTGAAAACAGAGATTTCTGACATGCAGGACACTCACGAACAGGAGAAATCAGACATGCAGGACACCTTCCAAGAGAGGAAAGATCAGCTGAAAGCAGAGAAGAAGGAATTGGGTGAACAGATAACTGACCTTGAAAAGGAGCTTGATGAAAAATGTCAGATGGTGACTGACAAGGAAGAGGAAATCAATGCCCTCAATGAAGAGATCACCAACCTCAAAGAGCGTCTGACTAAGAAGGAGGAAGAGAACATTGCCCTTGCAGATAGTATGGCTACGAAGAATAAGGAGAACATTACCCTCAAAGAGAGCCTTTCTAATAAGGAGAATGAGAATACAGCCCTCAAAGTGAATTTGGCTGAGACACACAAAGCCTGGGAGAAGGAAAAGAAGCAATGGAGTATTAAGGAACAGAAGATGATCAATGGCCACAATGAGCTACAGAAGAAATTGGACCTCACTGAGGAAGATTTGAAGAATGAGAGGAAGAAAAATGAGACTTTCACTAGGAAGTGTAACGATCTTCAGAAACAACTGGAACTCATGCAGGAACGAGTGAGGACCTATTACAAGGACAGGAGAATCCAGGCTGAAGAGAGGAGACGCCTGGATCAAGACAAAAGACACCAAGTTGAGGAAAGAAGACGCCAAGATGATGATGAGAGAAGACGGCAAGATGATGAGAGGAGACTACAGGATCTGAAAGATATGGAGGACAGGATACTACAGGATGAGAAAGATGCAGAGCAGGAAATAGAGCGCATCACAACTTGGAAGCTGCAAGACAGTTATGAACAAAACAGTTCGGAAGGAACAATTAAACCATCTGACACCTCTGATGGAGAACCACAGAACCAGCAGGAATGAGACCGTTCTGAAGAGTCAAATTAAGGATAATAGTATACACCAGTAAAATGTGCTTTCTTTGACTCTTTGTCAATGATAACCCTAACTTATTTTTTATTTATTACCTTTTTTGTTGTTTCCCCCTTGACAGGTTTGGAGGCCTGGGCTTGGTGAGGGTGGGGGGACGGTGATTGGGAATAGTGTTTTGATTATTATTGATTGCAAACTCATACTGTTGGTTCTTGACCTTTGACAATGTTTAGCTTTTTTATTATTAGATCGTAGACTGTAGTAGAGAGACAGTAATGTGAGGTCAGAGAGAAGGGACACATGCAAGCCATGCTAGGATTCGATTTCGATCCAAAGTCTACTCACATGTTGTCCGTACATTAACTGGCTGAGTCAGGCGTGGTGCCCCTCAACTCCAATGACAGCATTGACCTCAGCCAACCGATAAGATGTCCAGCAGCACCAAACAGGATCCCCATGGTCTTTTTTATTATTCTTTACAATAGTTTGTTCTGACTTTATTAGTCTGTGAGTAAAGAGGAAGGGAAAGGCAATGAAGAGAGTGGGATTGACATGCAACAAAGGGCCTCAGAAAATATTTAGCCTTCATAAAGTATGCACGCTACCAGGTGAGTTACTGGGGCATCAGACTAAAGTATTTTTTTCTTCCCCTATATCTATTAGGCGAGGTTATATTACATGTGCATACACATAGAGATGTAGCAGTGGTCCGATATGCCTATACTGTATATGGTATATGGAAATTGCTGGTAGCTCCCTATACTTCGGTTGGTGATGGGTACCACACAAATACCTTGACAACAAGTACAACGCATATTGCATTACCAGGTGGGGCAAGCATTCCCAATTTGCATCAATCCTAAATTACTATATTATCATAAATAAATTATATATTTGCCCGGCTGTAGAGCACCGAGTCGGTAATGATGGAAGTTGGAGATCTAACAATGCAGTCTAACACTCATTGTGTGTCGAATTTGAAGTTGTCGGGTCAAACGGTTCTCGAGTTACGTGGATTACAGGGGACCTTCCCATAGATCCGAAGTCCCGTTAGTCCGAACATGCACTGCTCCCGTGCTTGCGGTTAGGTTTAGGTTTGCTCCCGTGCTTGCGGTTAGGTTTAGGTTAGGGTTAGAGATAGGGATAGTAATTTCGGAACAATGAACCTTCTGACTAATGACACGGCACCGGATTACAGTCGTACACACAGACAGAGACGTGGTGCATTTATAGTAGGATATCCTTACAATTGGCTAATAGTAGGACCGGCGGGCAGTCAGGCACACAGACCACATTATCCCGCTCATGTCACTCATCCATAATCATATAAGGAGTTCCCAATGCAGCTACGCTCAAATATGGAGTGTCTTGTCTAACCTCGATGTGTTAGTTAGTTAAATGAGTGGTGGCCAACTCCCTTATCCTGTGCCACTTTGATTTTGCATTTACATCTTTCGAAGGCTTGATTAAGTCTTTTAAAACAAAGCTACAGTCAGCTCAAAATAGACTGATCAGGGTTATACTAGGGATGGAACCCAGAACCCATATAGGAAGGAACCAGTTCAGAGAGCTGAACAGGGACCTCCCTATACGGCAAAAAAGGGAAAAACAATATTAGAAATTAAAAAAATATATATATTATTAATTATTATCAAAGTTGGTATTGTGGCTTCATACATTCTCAATTACTTAATAATATTAATATTAATAACTTGAATTTTTATATTATATATTTCAAGGATGCTTTACAAAACAGAAAAATAAACAACTTTAATCCACCCTCAAAACAAACATTTTGAGGGTGGATTTACATCGTTGGTTTAGTCGGAAGCACTTTAATAATTTCCGTTCGTTCAATATGTTTTTGAGGGACGCTAGCCCCTCCTATGCACAGCTTTGTGTGTGTGTGCATGTGTGCGTTTGTGCGAGCGTGGAATGGACCCGGAATGCACAGCTTTGTGTGTTTGCGTGTATGAGCATGGAATGTGCTCATCTGATTGGCTGAGCACGGATGTCAAAAGACATTTTACAATTTAATTTATATGATGTATTATAAATATATCTTATTACACGGCTTGGTTAAATGCTTAATTCTGATTGGTCAATCGCCAATTAACCACCTCCGCTACACGTCAGTGATTTATCTATAAACAATTACCACTCAGCCATACATTATCCCTTACATATATCATATCAATTAAATCAAATGTATATTTTATTTTATTTTATATAGTCAAATGTGATTATTTTCATCACGATTCACCAGGAGCCTGGATGGCTTGGTTCCAGGCTTAAAGGCGCAGTGAAATGAAAAAGACGTTTTTCACACTTTTAGACCATATCCGAGGTCATCATATGGGCATACTGGTGGGGTAAAGTAGACCCTTCAAGCAGTTACCATTACTTTCAGAGTGTGCCGCCTGAGCTGTGCGCATGCAAGGTCACTTCAGTGAGTGAGAGATTGCTACTGTATATATTGTCAGGGCAGAGAGTGACACGTCAGAATTCTCCAGGATAGACCAGCTCTCTGTCCTGTGCTTCGCGGGGCCCCCAAATCTGTGGACTGATATGATCGAATCTGATTTCGTGATGTAACAGGTCGTATTTGCTTTCATATATGTCTTTGCTGTTCACATGTATATATCACATGACCATTCAATTTGGGATAATTGTGGGCAATCAATAAATGCCAGATCTTGTGAATCCATAATTTTAAGTGTACAGCCTGTTTATTGGACTATTAGATAACCCTCTCACAGGATGGCGCATCAATACCTAACAATGGATGCCAAAAAAATGTGAAAATTCTCATTTCTGTGTGTTTTTATATCAAAGGTCCATAAAACGATTGTATTATTTATTTATTAAAACGAAAACGTGCTGCGTGATGATGTGTAGAGATACACATCGATAAAAGCCAATAACAATGAAGCTCACCCGTTTAATTCCCCATATTTGCGCATCCGTCCAACACAGCTGCTACTGATTACAGAATACTCCGTTTTTATTTCCATTCAAGATAACATCCAGACAGTGTATTACTCGGTTTCAACTCAATCATCACGCTAAAATATGTATCTGAAAACATTATAGGGTAGATATAAGCCACATAACAGTAAACTGGTACAGCTGGCCAACCATCTGATTTATAAACAAACACATACCACGCTGTTGCATAGCATAGCTACCGTCCCTAGCTACCGTCCCATCACCTGAAGGGATGCGACGCTCTGATTGGTTCAGAAACTTCAGACCGGTGTTTCATGTTGAAACACCATTTTCATGTTGTTCACCATTTCCGTTTCACTACACCTTTAAAATAATGAATATACATATTTTCGGAAATCTATATCGGAAACATGTATGGGCTTTCGATCGTGGCACCACAAAATGGCCGCCACAGCTGGCATCCTGGGAGCTCAGCATCATTTTGCACGGAACGACTGATGAGCAAACTGAATCTCAAAGGAAAAGGAACGAACATTCTCCTTAGGACGATGGGACAGGAGAAAGTCATTGGAAGCCACATTGTCACAGGTTTGGAAGTGTCTAGATTGGACGGTGAATGTATGTTGCGGCTGTAGGCTGTTCAAAAGCCGTGAGCCGAGGAGCTAAGCATGAGAGTATTAAAGAGACACTTGTATGACGCGCACGCAAAGGAAACAGATCCAGTCCAAGCTGCCAGTTTGACCATTTATTCTTCTCCGTAGCACAGGTAAGATACAACAGTTCCCAGCTAACTATTATATACTACCGGGCCGGAATGGATGTTAAGATGCGTTGTTGCGGTCAACAGAAAATGTCGACTCCCAGCTCACCCCCTCTCCGTCCAAGTTCCTCAACTCTAGTGCCAGGTAAACGCTGTGTAGTTATTAGCGTGGCAGCGCCCAGCCCCAGTGATCACGCCCACCACCACTACCAGTGCAGTGCCCAATCTGTCCATTAACGTGACTCATACTCAAAACACATATAGATCACATTATGGCTCCTACATTCCGGCCCCTAATTATGGGAACACAATAATTATACAATCATATCACATGTAGGAGATGCAAAGATGAAAATAAGCATAAAAATCACACCTGTGTGAAGTGAGGGGCGCTCTAACCGCTCTTATCATCATACATCATCGAATTCCGGCCAATCACAATTTGCATCCTCACTTTTGTCTTCAGTGTTTGTTTTTGTGTTTACGTAATGTTTGTGTTTAAAAACTGGGCATTCATTGTCAATGGCATTCAATGTGTGTGTGTTTGCACAAACACTCAAAGATGGCCATTTGATTTTCAATGGCATTTAATGTTGTGGTGGGAATTGGGAAATACACTCAAAACTGGCCATTCATTGACATTGTCAATGGCATTTAATGTTTGCTATAGGACAAGGTTTGTGTTTACACAAACCCTCAAAGCTGGACATAGGAGGTGCTAGCGCCCCTCAAACATAACAGAAATTCAGAAATTCCCACCTATCACGTCGTACACCACTGCCAGTGCCCAGAAGTCCATATTTGGACAATGGTTTGTGCTACATCCGTGCATACATCACACCTAAGTCACAGGCCTGTATAATGCAGTAGAATGTAGAATGCTTTCACAGCACCCTTTATCAGACTGCACAACTACAGAATTAATATTTTGTCTATATATAATTCATATTCGCATCTGACAGTAGCTCTGTATTTCAGAGGCAAACAAATTAAAGCCATGGATGCGGCCGAGCGCATCGAAGAGCTCCAGAGACTACTGGCAATGAAGGATGAGCAAATCCGACAATGCCAAGAAGAGATTGAGCATCTCCAGGCACAACTGGCACATATCATGGAGGTTCACAGAGCCCAGGCCGAGACTAGGAGACAAGACGACGCCGAAATGAGGCGGATCATGCGGGCCCAAGAAGAGATGGATGAAATGATGCGCAACAGCAATAACGAATAGACTGATCTTACTTTAGGGACAGGATTATACGAATGGCAAAATGTTCTCTCTTTTGACAGCCATGCTGTTTTTACAGCAAGGCTCTGCATGAGCCATGCACAGTAATAGTTACCTTACTTGAAGTAACTTAAAACAAGTCAGACTATTACATTTCAAGGATCCCCAGTTTGATATTGGGCCACACACAGACCCCCATTTGATATGTTTTTTTAACTCCGGGACACTACTCTATTATTTCCTTTTGTATTACGTTTACTCTGCTTATGGCCGATTATGGCTATCTATTAGAGTTACAGACCTGTAAGGGTCTATTTGAACCCCCTCGTGGCAGACCCGACGTTGAGAACCATTGAGTTAAACCACCTAGTTATCTCAAAGTAATTTCTTCCGACTCTACTTACGTTTGATGTGTTTTCTTTTGTTAAGCCATTCGAAAGCAGAAATCAACTTGTCCAAGACCACTAGTAGTATCAATACCAAACAACCTATAGAGAATCCATCAACTGCATGTGTCTGTCTGCCTGGTGTTCGTGGCTAATCCCACAAACCACTAGACCAACCAGTGCCACGATTTATTGTGCACACTACTGCCAGTAGGGCACATTAGCACTATACCATATGTTTTATATTTGTTGTAATATTTAACTTTTATACTGGAAGTCAATGGGTCTTTATCAACCTTGAACACCTGCAACAGATATTGTATATTTGTATTTTTTGTATTGTTATTAGTAATGTGTTTTATATGGCCTAATGGTACAGTATGTATCAATGGGACTTTACTGTGTTTACTGTAGGAATGAATACCAGCACTCACGGTATATCCTTTAGGATTCTTGTTTACTCAATGACTCAATGATTTGAGTTGAAGGCCAGTTTATATCTTCCAGCACCCGTTACACTATTACGTGGAATTACTCAATTAAAAGTGCTTTCTCTCGCTTTCTTCACTTTGTTTAACCTTGACATTCCTATTTCTGAGGAGCATGTCTATCAGCATGGGCAGACTTGAGCCGACAGCCGCGGACAGAAGAAGCTGTGTTTCATGCCATTTCCGAGTTTTCAGACAGCTAGTGGATGGAAAAGAAACTCCACCTCCGCGGCTGACAGATTCCCGGAAAAGCTCTCCTCCGCGGCAGTCAGCCGCGGGGGTGGATCTTTATTTCCATCCACCAGCTGTCTAAAAACTCGGAAATGACGTAAAACACAGCTTCTTCTGTCCGCGGCTGTCGGCTCAAATGTGCCCATGGGGATTGTCTCTGTGTTTTACTAGCATCCCTCCAACGCATGGCTTTTGAAGATTACGTCATATGGCAGCCAAGTCTATGGGATTTCAGTTTGTTTGGAGCACAGACTTTTATGTTAGTAGAGCATTTATGACCTAAATCAATTGTCAGCCAAGTCTATTGACATTAAAAGATGATGTAAGATAAGACGTCATGCGACCTATATAAATACAGTGGGTGTCCCTCACTTCATTTTTAATCAAAGTGTCAAATCAATCTAATCTTCACCAGGTTGAAGGCAAGGGTGAGATTAAGTTTTTTCCCCATTTATGTGTTAGTGTGTTTGTCTGCTAATGGAAACCGCTAGACCGATAAACGCCACATTTATTGGGCATGCTGCCAGTATAGGTCAAGGAGAAAATGTACATTTTATAATGGAGGTCAATGGCAGTTGGATCAGGGAGAAACCTTGCCTGAATTTTAGATGACCACATACTGTATGTCATAGATGATGTCTCTACTGAGTGCAGGCACCTTTCTAGTTTATTTACCCGTCTACCTTATTTTTATTTTATTTATTTTTGTCCCCATGATAGGCATGGATGGAGACCTTTGCGTGTCCTGACGCATACGCATACTAGTACTGTAAAGCCAAAAGGAGTATAGGAAAGTGTAGCACTTTCATAGGATTCTTTTTTTGCCCTTTTTTATTAGATAGTGTAGGTGCCAAAATCCCCAAAATGCATCTTACGTGTTTTAAAATGAATGGAGTCCACTTCCAACGTACACTTTCTTCATTTATTTCAAAAAAAAAATAAATCCAAAGTGTGAAAACTCAATCAAATAAAAACGGTAAAATAATTGTTTCTGGTCTAACCTCAGAGCTGTCTTTCCACTGAGAACCAAACTTGTACTGAATTAAGTGTCACTACAGAAAATCAGTCACTGTGACCCTGGCTCGTTATACAGGCCTATACTCAACACCAGTTCTCAATTGACACAGCTGATCAAAGCAGATCCCTGCACAGATCAATTAAGCCCAACTCTACTACAAGCAGAAAGTTGTACAAACACTGAACATTACAGACCTAATATAAAACATAAAAGTTCCATACAAAATTGCAAATAAACAACAATGTGTTTTCAGATACCTGCTCCTACAGATAGTGTAGAGACAGAACATGTGAGACATGACTGCAGAAGTCTGATTCTAACAAGTCCCCTCAAGAGTCAATATATACGGTTCAAAATATGGTTCTCAATATACAATTTAGGCATTTAGCAGACGCTCTTAATCCAGAGCGACTTACATTAAGCAAGAACAAAAAAGCATGGGAATACATCACATAAAAACATTTATCAAGAAACATGCGTAAGCTAAGAAAGTAACAGTGGAATATCTATATAATGAAGCTATACATCTATACTACTATGCTATACATATGTACTATGACGTGCTATGACTACATACAATGCAATTATAGTGCTGTCTACATAACATGCTATAAGTCTGTATCAAATGCTATCTAAGGTCACATTCATACCAGAGAGCTTTTAATGTGATTAAAACGAATCCTGCTGCGCATTGTCAGAAAGTGCGCTTCGTTTGGCAGGTGTGAAGGCTCATTCGAATCCTAATGCGCAGCAAATAACCGCATTTTACTCCGCCCAAAAACGTGGGTTTCGCTTCGCTTCGAATCGCACTTGACTACGATTCGGTGCAGGTGTGAATGCAATCCGCAGTAAATAAAGGAAATGAAGCAAACATAATGTGGCGGGTGAGGAGCTGAACACAGTTGGAGACGGAGAAGGCATATTTTACGCAGCGCAAAGATGTCCCGTTACTGTGGATAGACGTGGTCGAATAAGGAGACTGAAGCCCTGATCGAAATGAGGACGTGTACATTAATCAATTGCTTAAGAAAACACATAAAAACACTGCAGTGTATTATAGCCTACAATTCTGTCTGTCTGTTTGTCTGTCTGTGCGTGCCGTAAACATGGAGTGCTGTCACTGTGTGGGACTGAGGAGTTATATCAGTGCGCTCATGCAGCGCTGTGCCTCCATGCCCAAAAGAACAGTGTGTGGCGGCTGCGTGCGTAGAGAGAGAGAGGGGGGGGGGGGGTCCCAGACGGCACGACACATGCACGTTATGAGTGTAATTTTATCACCATAGATTTCACTGTGTAGGCTATAGTTTATGAATGGAACACATTGATAAAGGTCCCCCCTGCTGCGTTTCCAATTGCTGCGAATGACAGTGTGAAGGCAAACCGCAGCCAATTAAATATGCAAGAATTCCATTTCCCCGCCCATACGGATCTGAGTCTACCGAAGTATTAGGTGAGAATCTGACCTAAGTCTACAGAAATGCCATCTAAGGGGGTGGGGTAAGTGCTATGGGCCATGATGGAGTCTGAAAAGGTGGGTTTTCAGACTACGGCAGAAGATTGGGAGTGATGCTGCAGTTCTGACTGCAATGGGAAGTGCATTCCACAGTTTTGGAGCCAGAAGGGAGAAGAGTTTGGGACGTGTGGAGCGTTGTCCCGGCGTTTTTAGTGAGGGTACTTCATATATATAATTAGGGCATCAATTTCGCATCGATTTCATTAACACAAGTCGATTCAAATTAGGAGAACTAATTAATTAATTAACAACCTATGAACCTACTGTGTTCTCCTTTGATGTGCCGTGTCCCACTAATTGACTGGCAGAAAGTTGAACTGCGCTGTGTCAGAGAAGTACAGAAGCGCGCAAACTTTATTCTCAAACTATATCCCCCCCACCCCCCGTGCAGACAATGACTGTCCTGTTTCTGTCCGTCTGTCTCTCCGTCTCCGGTCAGTGCAGGTTGTTTGCATGGCTCAGAAAAGAAGAAGCTTGAGGACGTTATAGAGTTGTTGTCGGAGGAGGAGGAGAAGGAAATGTTCACGCTGTGAACGTGGAAGGTAACAGCAGATTCAAATGTATTCTGAAGATGTGCCAAACTGCTGCTGGCTGCTATAATTGCGACTACAGGTCGCAGTTACTATGAAAACGAGCAGGAAGCTTATCACACTGCTTCCGTCACACTCTTCAGTCACGATGCTGCTGCCACACTCTTCATGTAATGCTGCTTGCTGCCACACACACGCACGCCCAGGCGCGGGGGGGCAACACGCCACTACACACACACACACACAAGGGCGATATTTACTTGCTCAAGCATAGAATGCTTAGAATGCATATGATATGACGTCATATGCTGTTCCCGGACATACGGAAGCAGACCGTGCAGGTATGTTTTCCGCGGATGTCCCATGACGTGATGAAGATTATGTACCAATGTCAGGGTATAATTGGTTTACGATGGTGACGTAATGATGATATGTTTCAGTGTCAGGGACATACGCATCAAACCACCCGAGTAACCACATTATACCACTAATCACTCAGAAATTACATATATAGACATATAGACATATGAGCATATGACGTCTTGAATATATGTACCAATGCCAGGGTATAATTGATTATCGATGGTGACGTAACAATGACATGTTTCAGTGTCGGGTGGACTAAAGGTAATGACCCTATGTATACATGTATGTAATCTGACACCACTGCCATAACAGGCATAAGTAATCATTACCATACTTCAAAATACTACTTATTCTCCTCCAAAAGCAAGGTACGTAGCAAATAGCTAAACCTAATAATTCAATATTGCAAACGTTCCTTCACAGAGAGGCTGAGATTTGAAAGTTTGTAGCGGTCTACAGTACTTGCACGCTCTGCTTGCGCACTTGTGTGCAACAAGCAAGTAGGCACTCGACAGAGTGCAGTTCTAGTTGTTTAATGTGTTTAATTTGCCGTTGCGAAACGTGCAGGAAGCCTGTTATGCTGCTTCCGTCACACTATTCATCTAATGCTTCAGTCACGATGCTGCTGTCACACTTTTCATGTAATGCTGCTTGCCACACACACACACACAGACGGGCGATATTTGTTTAATGTGTTTCATTCGCCGTTGTTTGATAATAATCCGGCTTTGTCGCGGACATCGTGACGACGGAGACTCGTTATGATGACGTAAACGGAAATCAACCCGTCCACTGGTACTCGACTAGATGTACTCCTTCGGTGTACGTTGTGTACTGGGACTGTATTAATATTTCTACTCCTTTTCCATATCCATGTACTACTACTCTGATTCCTTTCCTTCCACTTCCATAAGCAGTGCTTACTGCCCAGTGCTGTTGCCCTCAGCCTCACCTCGTCTCTGGAGAGTGGATCTGTTTGTGAGGCAGAGTGTTCTTCCTTTTGTACTGCTGCGCTGATGAACGCAGGTGCGCCTAATTGTCTGAGTTGATGATGTGGGACATATCTGCTGTCAATCAAGTTGCTCTCGGGTGCATGTGTTTGGTCCGACTAGTCATTGGTCCGAAAAACGACAACCCACCTCAAACCCTGACCTAACCATAACCGCAACGCTCCGCACGGGAGCAGGCGCAAGTCCGAGGTGCGGACACAATTCTCCGTCAGACCATATGCCTCCCATTGCTCTCTGCCTCCCTCTCTCTCCAGAGTGGCGCTTGCATGTTAATCATTGAGACACCACAGTATATATTCTCTCTGTTTTCATTCTATTCATATCTAGGTATAAAATCTATGCTGGTTATACCTGATTTCTAACAACAATCGCAATTTTTGTAGAAGGCTTTGATGTGCTCTACAGAGTACACCAAAACGCCTTGCAATGTTGCAATGTTCGATACGACACATCTTGCCTGACCAAAATGCAATTCCTGGAAACGCAATAAGAAAACAGCTTGCTCATTGATTTGGATTGGAATTTTGATTAGTTTCTGTGATTATATGTTGATATGGTGAAAGGCAGGGACGTCTGCCTGCAAAGTCCATATTTGGACAACGGTTTGTGCTGCCTCTGTGTTACAGCACGCCCAAGACATGAGCCTATATAATGAATTTCGGCAGCGTGTTGACTAATGTTTAGTGTTAATGATTATATAATTGATATACAAAAAATTATTTATATTTAATAGTTTACTTTAGACGTTCTGTATTTTGGTATTTCAAAAATACTAAGATCAAATGATGGAACACCCTTTAGGTGTGAAGGTTGGAAACAAGAAAAACGACTTAACCAATAACGATGAGGTCCGTTGTGTAGACTGTGGTGAAAAGACAATAATAGACCACTCTTTAGGTTTGGACATCCGTCGTATAGACTGTGAAAGGCAAATGGAGCCCTCTTCAGGTGTGAAGTTTGGAAGTACTCTCAGAAGAAACTACTCCTTTACCAATGAGGAAGTCCGTCGTATAGACAGTGAAAACCAGCGGCTGCTTCAAAAATTGTCAAGCATGTCTCCCAAGTCCCCCAAACTTCTGGCACGTATTTCGGGTCGGAGGACAGCACCTCCAAAAAAAGATGACAGTGAGCTATCACAGTTGATAAAGGTCCCCCAAACTGAGGAGGCTTTATACGAAGAGAGCCCCACAGACGAGAGTCACGAGACACTAGAGTCTCGATCAAAAGAGCCACAAGGAGGAGCAGAGCCAGAGTATAAGGAAACACTGGTGAGGATGCATGTGAAAAGAGAAATTAAAGAAGAGGGTGAAGAGCCACCAATCTGGAATGAGGAGAAAGAGAAAATGTTACAAGAAGTGGAAGATCATTACAACAAGATGAATGAGAAGGAAATAGCAATGCAAGAGAAAATGGACTCAGCAAGAGCTGAATTAGAGTCTAGAAATTCAAAAAATAAAGAAAAGGTGAAAGACCTGAAAAGCGAGCTACAAGATATGAAGCAACTGCATGAGGATGAAATAAAAAAAATTAGAGAACAGTTCACTAGCAGTGAGGGGGACATCCTAGATGAGAAAGCCCAAATGCAGAAAGATTTTAAAAATAAACTGGCTAAGCAGAAGAAGAAATTGGTGGAAGACTTGTACACTGCAGAGCAAAAGATTAAACTCTTGGAGAAAGACAAAGCGGCCCTCAAAGAAACCCTACAGACTTTGGCCGAGAGGGAAGAAGAGATTGCGGGCCTCAAAAACATTATGGCTGAGCAGGAAGAAGCAAACACCACCCTCAATAAAGAGAACAAGGACCTCAAAGGGACTCTGACTAAGAAGGAGGAAGAGATCAAAGACCTTGAAGCAAATCTGTCTGAGAAGGAAGAAGAAAACACTGCCCTCCATATAGAAGTTGCTGACCTCAAAGATAGTCTAACGAAAAAGGAGGAAGAGAACATTGAGCTCAAAGAGACTCTGTCTAAGAACGTGGTAGAAATCACCGGCCTGAAAGAGACTGTTTCTGAGAGGAACGCAGAGATCGCCGCCCTCAAAGAGTCTGGTTCTAAGAAGGATGAAGAGATGATAAAACTCAGGAAGTCTATGGATGAGAAGAAAAATAAATGGGAACAGCAAAGGAAGGAGTGGCTTGAACAGGAAAAGTTGTTGAAGGATGAGCACAAGAGGGTCCTCACTGAAAGCTATCAGAAAGAAAAGGCGCTCCAGAACGAAGTGGACAACACCAATACTGAGCTGGGCAAAAGTAGAAAGTTAAATGAAGATTTTACTAAGAGGTGTTCAGAACTCTCGAAACACCTGATGCACATCAAGGAAGTTCACAATACCCAGGCTTCGATCAGGAGAAAACAGGATGAGGAAATGAGTAACGTTTGCGAAGAAGAAAAAGACGAAGAAGACGTAGAAGAAGAAGAAGAAGAACACGAGGAGGGCGACGATTGCCCATGCTGTGTGGGTAAGTCGGACAAGGAACATAAATAGGAGCTGGAGCAGCTAGCCTGAAAAAGACAGAGGAACACGATAAGGAAAAAGACTGTCCATGCTGTCATTAGACCAAGGAAGTCCCTCCATTCATTATTTTCCTGCATGTTTTATATTTTTTGAGGGGTGCTAGTCCGTCCCTCCAGTGCATGGCTTTGGAAGATTACGTTATTATATTATTATATGGCAGCCAAGTCTATAGGATTTTTGAGGGGCGCTAGCCCCTTCTATGCCCAGCTTTCCGGGTTTGTGTAAAAAATATATATAATTATATATTGGCTTGTGATTGGCTGATCACCCCATAGCGATTATTTGATTGGGTGAGCAATATTGAAGATATAAGTGAGGGCAGAAAGGTGAAGACGGAAAAGTGAGGACGCAAATTGTGATTGGCCAGAATGAGATGATGTATGATGATGTATGATGTTAAGAGCACGCCTCACTTCACACGTGCGATTTTTAATGTTAGTTGAGAGTACTTATGACTTAAATCATTTGCCAGCCAAGTCTATGGACTTTGAGGATATTACAATATTTGTTTAGAGCTCTTAGAGTGCCAGCCAAGTCTATGGACTTTAATGTTTGTATAGAGCACTTATGACGTTAATCGTTTGCCATCCAAGTCTATGGACTGTAATGTTTGTTTAGGCCACTAAATGACGATGTAAGACGTCATGTAGCTGATATAAATACAGTGGGTGCCCCTCAGTGTACTTGGGAACGATGCAAGCTAGATGCGAGGGGCGCGTAGCGGAAGGAACCTCTAGTTTTACACAATGGAAGACAGTTGTGAACTCCTACAATCGGGACCAAAATGGGAGTCATATACTGTAGATACATCACTGGCTGGCCTCATGAAGTCCCTCATCCAAATGGGAACGACATCGTTATTTGACGATCTATCTTGGTTTGTTTATTTGTTTGTTTATCTATTATTATTAGTGTGGTTAACCAGACTATATGCAGATCCGCGTTGTATTGCCAGAGGTCATTCTCATAGCCTTCGTGCACATGCTTTAGCAGCGTTCTTCGTCTGCTCTCACAGTATTTGACGTTGCACTTTCTGCTTGATGCCCTCCAGGGAACCCTGGGAGATTTTCTTCTCCAGGTAACCAGACAACACACCGGTGGCGTTTTCCAAATCCACCTGGTTGTTCTCGAATATGACGGCTTGGTTGTTCTTCTTGAGGTAAAAGGCAAAGGCATAGGTGTACATGAGCGTGGAGCGGCACCGGCCCAACACATCCACCGCCGTCTTCAGGAATTGCAGCATCTCCTTGACGCTAGCGTAGAGACGCTCCTCGAGGCGCAGGCCCTGCATGTGGTTCAGGTAGCGATTGAAATAGAACATGAACCTGTGTCTCCGCATGGCTGCAATGGACCGCTTTTGGCTGCCCCAGCATCATCTTTGTAACTATTGCAGTTATGGGCACCATAGTGTGAATCTGGACATTTCAGGCAGACCCAACACAACTGAATGGCGCAGCTCCGCTTCCCACAAATCACCCAATTGCAGCCACCATTCTTTTCGATTGGAGTGTGGCATTTTGCACAGTCCTTGCCCTTAGAGTTAGGATTTTATAGTATTGCGGTTCATTATTTAATTGCAACACAAGTTACTCTATTTTAATATTTTCTGTATTGACATGAAGTACAGATGGTGATGTCAGAAAACAAGCAGTGGTAGTAGGTACATTCTACATTGCTAGGATTAGGGTTCAAACCCCTGCGCTGCTGTCTGTCTCACCGTTGTCCACCGTTGTATGTTTACAAGGAAATGTTATCACTCAATTCATTGTCACACTGTCCAGTAAACAAATGAACAATTGTCAATTTCACTGAAGCTGTTGACAACTGTGTCCAAAGAGGCAGTGTGTCAAGGCCAAGGGGCCAGAATAGACCACAAATTACCTCTAGATGGTCTTCCACCATGTCTTCGCCTCCTCCTAGGACACTCTAGGACTAGACTAGAGGGTGAGGCTCAAACCCTGTCCATATAAAGTTTACTTGTATTAATAACATGGTTCATATTTTTTATATAGTAATTAGAATTGATTTGCCTCCTGTGTGAATAGGATGGGATAAGGTATGTGTATGCTACTGTATTTTAGTGTAAGTCATAATGTTGGTAGGCTACTTTAATTTGATTAAGTGATATTTTAAAGATTTGACTCAATAACAATTGGCACATTTAATTATGAGCGGCTAGAGAATGGCCTACACAATACAGAATTTGATTGCCTGTTAAGAGTTTGCATTCATCTAATTACTCTGAAACAGATGCCAGCGACTGCCGTTCACCACTGTCATGTCTACTGTCTGTCATTACCATTAGTTGTGGTATATCTCTGCCATAGAAAAACATACAGTTATCGTTCTTGGTGTGGAGGGACAGGCCTCTACACTTTACATCAAACTTGTCATTGTGTAAAATAATCGAAAACACAGCATGAGCACCTCTTATGGTCAGGATACTTTCGGACGAAGCGGGGCTCCAACTGGACGCTCTTGGTCAAAGCGGGGCTTGAACTGGTGACCTTGTGGTACATACTTCCCCTTCCCAGAAACTACAGTTTTAAACATTTCAGTGCTTTTTTAAACTATTTGCATAAATGATCGCTTCCAGCAGGATTTTACATGGGGCTGAATTAGAATTGCATCCATTCCCTTGATTTTTCTCAAGATTTCTCTCCTTTTCTCTTCTTCTCTTTTTCTTCTCCCGCCTTCTTCCCCCTCCATTTTTCTTCTTCCCCCCTCTTACAGTCTATTGTTCCCCAGCTTTAGCTCAGTCAGTAGAGCTCTTGCCTTCAGACCACAAGGTTGTGTGTTCAAATCCAGGTGCTGTCAACTGTATGTGTATGCATTGTGTGCTGCAAGTTTTGTGATGACTCAACTATAGAAATATTGCAGTAGATTACATTTGACCTCACTTTTGTCTGAGATATTTGGCAATGTCTGTTTGGGACAAATTTGACCCATCAGGCACTAGGACAGGGTTCCCCAATTCATTTTCCTCAAGGGCCATATTCTGACTAGGGTACCAGGCTGGGGGCCGAGTCCGCACGCGCGAGGTCGAGGTCTTGCCCTGAAAATTCATTTTCAGGGCAAATGGCGTGCCGCCTATTGGGGAACCCTGCACTAGGACATGGCATCACAGATACTAGTAACTGTAATAGTGAAATAGTGTAATAAGTCTAATTTTGTAATAATGTAATAAGTGTAATAAGAGTTATAGTGTAATAGTGTAATAGTGAAATAAGTGCAATTGTGTAATAGAGTAATAGTGTAAAAAGTGGAATAGTGTAATAGTGCAATAGTGTAATAGTATAATAAGTCTAATTTTGTAATAGTGTAATAAGTGCAATAGTGTAATAGTATAACAAGTAATAACCCTAATAGCCTACTGTGACAAATTTGGCACATACCTAAATGTATATCTATTGTTTGTGCTAACTTAATATAATATATGGACCATTAACTGAAATTCCAGTTGAAGAGATGCAAACCTCAATTGAAAATGCTAACTTTGAATGTGCATATCTCATGTCCACCGGAAGATGAACCTAAGTAGGCTAGAATAATTTTTATTTATTTTTATTTATTTATTTGACAGGGACAGCACTCATTAATCAACATGTAAGTTTTCAAATCAATGTAAATGGGCCAGAGTTAGCCAAAGCTAAATTTCATCTGTAGTCCCTGGGCAGGCTCTTAAAAAGTAAGTGATAAAATAAAGACAGAGTGTAGGGCGCACACAACACCATGCAGGCACCCACCACCACGTCCATACAAAAATACAGTACAACAGATAAAAGAAAGACAAAGTGTGGGGCGCCTGCACTCAACACCATGCGTTGATGCCATGTGTGCATATGTGCAGGCACCCAACACCACGTCCATACAAAAACACAGTACAATACAGATAAAAGAAAGACAAAGTGTGGGGCGCCTGCACACAACACCATGCGTTGATGCCATGTGTGCATATGTGCAGGCACCCAACACCATGACCATACACAATACAATACAATACAGATCAACATGGTACAGGGGACAGAACAACTGCAAAGTGAAATGAGAAATGACACCGAATACTAATTAGTTACTAATAGTTACTCATGATTACAGATTTGAGTTGTTTTTAGCCACCTTTTCAGGTTGAATTTGAAGGTCAGATAGTTGGAAGTCTCTCTTACTTCTGTGGGGAGACTGTTCCAGTGATGGGAGGCTCTAACAGAGAAGACCGTTTTACCAAACACACTACGTCTGATTGGCACTTCACAGTCCCCTCTGGTAGTTGCCCTTGTTGCTCTGTCACCACTGTCCCTTCGATCTATGAACTGGTTCAGTGGTGGAGGTGCAAGTCCATTTAAGATCTTAAAAATGAGACAAGCATCTGCAAAGTGTTTGAAGCTGTTACAATTAAATAGGTTGTACTTTTGAACTATGTGGCAATGGTGGTTCTTCTTCTTTCGTGTATCATCCTCAAATGTCCAACTCAGTATCGAGTAGCCACGCCCTTGTCTCTGGTCCCACGTGGAAGAGGCCGGCCTCCGAAGGAGGTCTGTACAGGGGGCAGGTGTTGATTATGTGCTCGGCAGATTGCTCGGGCTCGCCGCATTCGCATGCTGCACTGTCCGCCAAGCCCCACCTCTTCATTGCTGATTTGAAGCAGCCGACTCCAGTGCGCAGGCGGTTCAGTAGGGTCCACTGCCGGCGCGGCAGGTCCTCTCCTTCAACGCCATCACCCGGGTCAAAGATGTAGTGGTGCATACGGGAGGGCCCTGCAGACTCCCACTCCTGCTTCCAAGATGCCGCCAGCCATGCGCTGGTGGATAAGTCCTCCGGGATGTAACGCAACATGTATTGCGCTGCCTTGTTGTAAGGGTGGCGGGACCTGAGTCTGTTTGGGGGCTCTACCTCCACTGTAATGCTGTGTAGGATGTGCCAGTCGTTTATTTTGGCTTTCCTTGCCAGCTTGATGGTAGCAGCCTCTCGTCGGAGGCCGGCCGGGGCAATTCCTGCAAGAACTGGCAGGTAGGAAACAGGGATGGGCTTCAGGCAGCCAGTTATGGTTCGGAGCGAGTTGTTAATGACTGTGTCCACCTTTTGGACATGTGGGCTCCTACACCAGACTGGGGCACAGTATTCAGCTGCAGAGAAGACCAGGGCTTGGGTGGAGATCCGCAATGTGTTGGCGGAAGCTCCCCAGGTCGTACCAGCAAGGCGACGGATAAGTGAGACCCTTGATGTGACCTTGGCCCTCACGTCTTCAAGGTGTTGCTTGAATGATAGAGTTCTATCCAAGCGCACCCCGAGGTATTTTGGGGCTTGTTGGAACTCAAGGCGCTTGCTGTCAACAAACACATTGATTTCCCTCTTAGCCTCCCTGTTGTTGAGGTGGTATGCCGCCGACACTGTCTTGCCTGTGCTGAGCTGCAGGCGCCACCTAAGGAGGTAGGAAGCCAAGATGTCCATGTCCTGGTTGAGACCATCTTCCATTGCCTTCCAGGTCGGTCGTCGTAGCATGATGGCCAGGTCATCTGCGTACCCGTACTTCCTTGATGTTATCTCTGGAAGGTCGTAGATGTATATGTTGAACAACATCGGGGAAAGGACAGAGCCCTGGGGGACGCCGTTCCTCAATCTTCTCAGCCTGCTTTGTTGACCATCGCTGGTCCGCAGGATGAAGCTGCGGTTTGACAGCATCTCTATGATGAAGTTCACCATATGGCGATCTGGAATTGTCCTCAGAAGCTTGAGATGGAGTCCGCGGTGCCAGACGGTGTCATACGCGGCTGTCAGGTCGAGTAGCACCACCCCAGCTTTCTCGTTGGCCTGGAAGCTGTCCTCGATGTCCTGTGTGAGCAGTGTGACCTGGTCCACAGTTGACCTGCCCCGACGGAAACCAGCCTGTTCCCTCGGGAGCTGGGGGTCCACCACCGGTTCAATGCGGATGTGGATCATCCTCTCCAGTATCTTAAATGGGACGCAGAGCAGTGAGATGGGCAATGGTGGTAACGGATGGGCTTTTGGTCAAGTGTTTTTAATGTCTGTTTGTACAGTGATTCTATGGGTTTTAAAGTTGTCTGGTTTGTCTGTGACCAGGTTGTGAAACAGTACGTTATGTGTGGAGAAAAAAAAAGAAATGGGGTTGCTAGGTGTAAGAATGTAGGACTAGCATGCCAAAGTTTGTGCTATTGCCATAGAGAATGCATTGGGTGTTTAAGTTAAATAACTCATAAACTACAAAACATTAAAAAAAAGAAAGGTTCCAGCATGTGTCTCCACAGTAAGCTGAATAATAAAAAGTGTTGTTACATAATCGGGGATTATATATAGTTATGAGATGATAACCTGATGATTGTATTTATATATATATATATATATATTATATGATAACGTGGTTATGCTTATATATATATATATATAATTATAATATATCATGAATAGGTTACATTGTACAGAGTGCTGATCAACACTTTCAGTCACAGGTCTGATCTGCTGTGGTGCGTGGAGGCGGATACCCATCAACCTGTCTGCCCACCCCCTCGTCACCAGGAGCCAATCCGTGCTCGGAGGACGGACCTGGGAAGACTACTTAGCAGCACCTGTGACACGCAATCATTGGCAGTGTCTCTCAGTTTCCCCATACTGAGAGCACGCTGTCCAGAGGAGCTAGGGAAAGCTCAACATCATGAAGCTGTGTGATTCCGTAGGCCAGGGGCAATATCTGTGTGGAGCCCCTGAGCTGACGATGATTCTGCGATTCTGTGATTCCGTAGGCCAGGGGCAATATCTGTGTGGAGCCCCTGAGCTGACGATGATTCTGTGATTCTGTGATTCCGTAGGCCAGGGGCTATATCTGTGTGGAGCCCCTGAGCTGACTAGGTTTCTGTGACATTGTGACATTGTGCTAAAGATTCAACTGATTATAATTATATATCTATATGTAGAGATATAGATTATATAATTTAATATATGGCGTATGGGAGCGTACTTGTTGTAACTCTTTGTTAGGCAGTAGTTAGTGTAGGCAGCTTAGCTAGTTTTGAACTTGTGTAACCCCTCTTTTCCTTTTTATTGGTTAGAGTTAGGTCAGAGTGTTGTGTGACTTTAGCATAGGGCTAGATAGTTTTGATTGTTTTATTAGTTGCCCCATACAGCCTGTCTTTGTTTTGGAGTGAATTTGTAATCACTATTGTTTATATCTATACCTTTATCATTCCAACGTTGAATAAACAACAACTCTTATGCCAGCTGTGTTGCATCCTCTTCTTATACCCCTAGACATACAAAGGGGAATGTAACAATTGGGGGCCCGTCCGAACAGTTGGCGGCTCGTCCTAAGGCACAGAAGGTTACCGGTTTGGGAAAGTGCTGGCTGGAGTTGTTGGTTTATTAGCGGTGATAAGGTGGTGAAGATGGCAACTCGATGCGTTCGTGGTGGCTTCTTTTCCTCTGTCCTGTCTGTGATCGGCTGGAGTTGTGGTGGTAGGTATGTTGCTCGTATTCTTTGCACCTTGAAGTGTTGCTTGTGTAGTAGCTAGGTTAATTGGACAATCTAAAAGTTGTTAGACTTCCAAATTTCTTAGAATCTCTGCGGCGGGGGCTGTTGAGAGGCGGTAGACAAGAGTGGTGGCAGAGCTGTTGGTTCTAGCCTACGTGGCAAATGTGGCGTCCTGTGGAAAGGAGCGGGCCAGTACAGATTTGGTTCTGGGGGTCGGGTCCCCGGAGCCGTGCTGGCCTGCTGAGAGTGACTGGGGGGGGCCTAGTCATCACCCTGGGGGCTTGGGAGCATCCATCGTCTCCGGGAGGTGGAACCTGTCTGACGGGGTGCCTCCTATCGGCATAATCACCGCTCCCCCAGTCTGAAGATGCAGCCACGGAAGAGAAATGTTGGTCCGGAGCGCGGTGCTCCTGCTCTAAGCCCACCACTCAAGGAGTGCCTCTGTCCCTATGCTGCAGAAGGTAAGGTTGAAAACTTGAAATTCAACTGTGTCAGCGTTGTGTTGAATGTGTTGCTGCCACGGGAAGATTGGCCTAACCCGTGAGGAGCTTGTATGCTAAATGAGGGTGCAGAAAATCGAGTAATATAGTTACTGTCGCTCTCTGTTTAGTTGTGCTGGTATCGCGCTAATTTTGAAATGCCACGGTACTTTGGGTTAGTTCCCATTGTTCGTGAGTCCGAGGTGGGTTCGTACTTTAAGGTGTGAAAGGGTTAATAATCAGTGATTTTGTCTTGGGCTATATGTACTGCCCTGGTTCTGTATCTCGCTCCTCTTAATTCGCTTCCCTTGTACTAGTTGCTGAGGGGTTGAGGGAAGGTGGCAGGGTTTAACAAGCTTACAGACAAATTAAATGTGGTGTTTTCTCTCATGACAGGAGACATGTGAAACATGTTCCTTTTTTGATCCAATCGGTACGTTCAGGTGTCATGTATTTGACAAAGTCAGTGATTGTGTGTGCAATCGAGTCAGTGATTGTATATTCAGTCAAGTCAGTGATGGGATATTTGTATATTTGTTGCCCCTGGGTGGGACATCAAATACACAATTCAGTGATTGTGTGTGCAATCAATTCATAGATTATCCTTTCTGTTGCGCATGGAAAGAGGTTGTGTGGCTTGAAACATAGTAGTCAGTAGTATTACTAGGTCTGAACAAGGCTGATTTTGTTCCAGTGTAAGCTGCTGGGGAAAGCACAGGTGATGGCCACGCTTTCTGTTCAGGGTTGACTATTACGTAGAACTTCACTATAGAGTGCAGGGGGTGTCTTGATAGGCGTGCTCCTCACTAGAGTATAGTTGCGGCTAACTCTGAGTGTTGTACAGAGTGCAGGGGGTGTCTTGATAGGCGTGCTCCTCACTAGAGTATAGTTGCGACTAACTCTGAGTGTTGTATAGAGTGCAGGGGGTGTCTTGATAGGCGTGCTCCTCACTAGAGTATAGTTGCGACTAACTCTGAGTGTTGTACAGAGTGCAGGGGGTGTCTTGATAGGCGTGCTCCTCACTAGAGTATAGTTGCGACTAACTCTGAGTGTTGTATAGAGTGCAGGGGGGGCGTCTTGATAGGCGTGCTCCTCACTAGGGTATAGTTGCGGCTAACTCTGAGAGTGTGGTTGAGGCTACCTCAAGAAAGAAATGTAATTCTGGTGTACTCTGTATTTTATGCGTTTGGGAGGGTTGTGCCCAGAACGAAAATGTTGTTCAAACTGTGTTTGATTTTGGGTGTGGGGGTGTTACATAATCGGGGATTATATATAGTTATGAGATGATAACCTGATGATTGTATTTATATATATATATATATATATTATATGATAACGTGGTTATGCTTATATATATATATATAATTATAATATATCATGAATAGGTTACATTGTACAGAGTGCTGATCAACACTTTCAGTCACAGGTCTGATCTGCTGTGGTGCGTGGAGGCGGAGACCCATCAACCTGTCTGCCCACCCCCTCGTCACCAGGAGCCAATCCGTGCTCGGAGGACGGACCTGGGAAGACTACTTAGCAGCACCTGTGACACGCAATCATTGGCAGTGTCTCTCAGTTTCCCCATACTGAGAGCACGCTGTCCAGAGGAGCTAGGGAAAGCTCAACATCATGAAGCTGTGTGATTCCGTAGGCCAGGGGCAATATCTGTGTGGAGCCCCTGAGCTGACGATGATTCTGCGATTCTGTGATTCCGTAGGCCAGGGGCAATATCTGTGTGGAGCCCCTGAGCTGACGATGATTCTGTGATTCTGTGATTCCGTAGGCCAGGGGCTATATCTGTGTGGAGCCCCTGAGCTGACTAGGTTTCTGTGACATTGTGACATTGTGCTAAAGATTCAACTGATTATAATTATATATCTATATGTAGAGATATAGATTATATAATTTAATATATGGCGTATGGGAGCGTACTTGTTGTAACTCTTTGTTAGGCAGTAGTTAGTGTAGGCAGCTTAGCTAGTTTTGAACTTGTGTAACCCCTCTTTTCCTTTTTATTGGTTAGAGTTAGGTCAGAGTGTTGTGTGACTTTAGCATAGGGCTAGATAGTTTTGATTGTTTTATTAGTTGCCCCATACAGCCTGTCTTTGTTTTGGAGTGAATTTGTAATCACTATTGTTTATATCTATACCTTTATCATTCCAACGTTGAATAAACAACAACTCTTATGCCAGCTGTGTTGCATCCTCTTCTTATACCCCTAGACATACAAAGGGGAATGTAACAAGTGTGAATGGAGTTTCTAGGTGAAAGTGACTTTTGACGTGCCTATAGAGCTGCCATTGAGCCCCATGTTAAATGTCTCAAATTTGAAAGCACTATATTTCTAAAACTATGAAACATTTCAAAGATTCCTTTTCAGGCAAACATGTCCACCATAAGATGAACATAAGTAGGCTAGAATGGGGTTGCTAGGTGTAAGTATGTAGGACTAGTAGCATGCCAAAGTTTGTGCTATTGCCATAGATAATGCATTGGGCGTTTAAGTTAAATAACTCATAAACTACAAAACATAAAAAAAAAAAAAAGTTCCAGCATGTGTCTCCACAGTAAGCTGAATAATAAAAAGTGTGAATGGAGTTTCTAGGTGAAAGTGACTTTTGACGTGCCTATAGAGCTGCCATTGAGCCCCATGTTAAATGTCTCAAATTTGAAAGCACTATATTTCTAAAATGTCCTTTTCAGGCAAACATGTCCACCGTAAGATGGACCTATGTAGGCTAGAATGGGGTTTCTAGGTGTAAGTATGTAGGACTAGTAGCATGCCAAAGTTTGTGCTATTGCCATATAGAGAATGCATTGGCGATCATTCCTCTCATCCTCCGCAACACCCATTCTCATACACCGCTATACACCGCGAGGATATGGGCTATAGCCCATATCGTACGGCATACTATACTGTAGCATGCCGTTTTTCATCATTTTTGAGGATTTGAAAAAAATGAAAATATGAAAAAAAACGAAATCGTTTTTTCTTTTTTTTTTTTTCTTTTTTTTTTTTAAATCCTCAAAAATGATGAAAAACGGCGTGCTATAGTATGCCGTACGATATGGGCTATAGCCCATGGTCCAAAATGATGAAAAACGAGGTTTAATTTTTTTTCAAAATTTCAAAAAAACGATGGGCTATAACCCATGTTTTTTGAAATTTTGAATTTTTTTCAAATCCTCAAAAATGATGAAAAACTGCGTGTTATAGTATGCCATACAGTAGGGGCTATAGCCCATGTTTAAAAATGATGAAAAACGAGGTTTAAAAACATTTAAAAAAAACGATGGGCTATAACCCATGTTTTTTGATTATTATTATTTTTTTCAAATCCTCAAAAATGATGAAAAACTGCGTGTTATAGTATGCCGTACGGTAGGGGCTATAGCCCATGTTTAAAAATGATGAAAAACGAGGTTTAGAAAAATTCAAAATTTAAAAAAAACGATGGGCTATAACCCATGTTTTTGAAATTTTGAATTTTTTTCAAATCCTCAAAAATGATGAAAAACTGCGTGTTATAGTATGCCGTACGGTAGGGGCTATAGCCCATGTATAAAAATGATGAAAAACGAGGTTTAATTCTTTTTCTAAATTTCAAAAAAACGATGGGCTATAACCCATGTTTTTTTTTATTTTGAATTTTTTTCAAATCCTCAAAAATGATGAAAAACGGCGTGCTATAGTATGCCGTACGTTAGGGGCTATAGCCCATGTTCAAAAATTATGAAAAATGAGGTTACTTATTTTTTCCAAAAATTCAAAAAACGATGGGCTATAACCCATGTTTTTTGAAATGTAGAATTTTTTTCAAATCCTCAAAAATGATGAAAAACTGCGTGTTATAGTATGCCGTACGGTAGGGGCTATAGCCCATGTTTAAAAATGATGAAAAACGAGGTTTAAAAAATTTCAAAATTTCAAAAAAACGATGGGCTATAACCCATGTTTTTTTAAATTTTGATTTTTTTTCAAATCCTCAAAAATGATGAAAAACTGCGTGTTATAGGATGCCGTACGGTAGGGGCTATAGCACATGTTTAAAAATGATGAAAAACGAGGTTTAAAAAATTAAAAAAATTAAAAAAAAAGATGGGCTATAACCCATGTTTTTGAAATTTTGAATTTTTTTCAAATCCTCAAAAATGATGAAAAACTGCGTGTTATAGTATGCCGTACGGTAGGGGCTATAGCCCATGTTTAAAAATGATGAAAAACGAGGTTTAATTTTTTTTCTAAATTTAAAAAAAACGATGGGCTATAACCCATGTTTTTTTTTATTTTGAATTTTTTTCAAATCCTCAAAAATGATGAAAAACGGCGTGCTATAGTATGCCGTACGTTAGGGGCTATAGCCCATGTTCAAAAATTATGAAAAATGAGGTTACTTATTTTTTCCAAAAATTCAAAAAACGATGGGCTATAACCCATGTTTTTTGAAATTTTGATTTTTTTTTCAAATCCTCAAAATGATGAAAAACTGCGTGTTATAGTATGCCGTACGGTAGGGGCTATAGCCCATGTTTAAAAATGATGAAAAACGAGGTTTAATTTTTTTTCAAAATTTCAAAAAAACGATGGGCTATAACCCATGTTTTTTTGAAATTTTGAATTTTTTTCAAATCCTCAAAAATGATGAAAAACTGCGTGTTATAGTATGCCGTACAGTAGGGGCTATAGCCCATGTTTAAAAATGATGAAAAACGAGGTTTAAAAACATTTCAAAAAAACGATGGGCTATAATCCATGTTTTTTGATTATTATTTTTTTTTTCAAATCCTCAAAAATGATGAAAAACTGCGTGTTATAGTATGCCGTACGGTAGGGGCTATAGCCCATGTTTAAAAATGATGAAAAACGAGGTTTAAAAAAATGCAAAATTTCAAAAAAACGATGGGCTATAACCCATGTTTTTTGAAATTTTGAATTTTTTTCAAATCCTCAAAAATGATGAAAAACTGCGTGTTATAGTATGCCGTACGGTAGGGGCTATAGACCATGTTTAAAAATGATGAAAAACGAGGTTTAAAAAAAATCTAAATTTCAAAAAAACGATTGGCTATAACCCATGTTTTTTGAAATTTTGAATTTTTTTCAAATCCTCAAAAATGATGAAAAACTGCGTGTTATAGTATGCCGTACGGTAGGGGCTATAGCCCATGTTTAAAAATGATGAAAAACGAGGTTTAAAAAATTTCAAAATTTCAAAAAAACGATGGGCTATAACCCATGTTTTTTGAAATTTTGATTTTTTTTCAAATCCTCAAAAATGATGAAAAACTGCGTGTTATAGGATGCCGTACGGTAGGGGCTATAGCCCATGTTTAAAAATGATGAAAAACGAGGTTTAAAAAGAATTCAAAATTTCAAAAAAACGATGGGCTATAACCCATGTTTTTTGAAATTTTGAAATTTTTTCAAATCCTCAAAAATGATGAAAAACTGCGTGTTATAGTATGCCGTACGGTAGGGGCTATAGCCCATGTTTAAAAATGATGAAAAACGAGGTTTAAAAAATTTCAAAATTTCAAAAAAACGATGGGTTATAACCCATGTTTTTTGAAATTTTGATTTTTTTTCAAATCCTCAAAAATGCTGAAAAACTGCGTGTTATAGTATGCCGTACGGTAGGGGCTATAGCCCATGTTAAAAAATGATGAAAAACGAGGTTTAAAAAAATTCAAAATTTCAAAAAAACGATGGGCTATAACCCATGTTTTTTGAAATTTTGAATTTTTTTCAAATCCTCAAAAATGATGAAAAACTGCGTGTTATAGGATGCCGTACGGTAGGGGCTATAGCCCATGTTTAAAAATGATCAAAAAAGGGGTTTAAATTTTTTTCAAAATTTCAAAAAAACGATGGGCTATAACCCATGTTTTTTGAAATTTAGATTTTTTTTTCAAATCCTCAAAATGATGAAAAACTGCGTGTTATAGTATGCCGCACGGTAGGGGCTATAGCCCATGTTTAAAAATGATGAAAAACGAGGTTTAAAAAAAATCAAAATTTCAAAAAAACGATGGGCTATAACCCATGTTTTTAGAAAATTTGATTTTGTTTCAAATCCTCAAAAATGATGAAAAACTGCGTGTTATAGTATGCCGTAAGGTAGGGGCTATAGCCCATGTTTAAAAATGATGAAAAACGAGGTTTAAATTTTTTTCAAAATTTCAAAAAAACGATGGGCTATAACCCATGTTTTTTGAAATTTTGAATTTTTTTCAAATCCTCAAAAATGATGAAAAACTGCGTGTTATAGTATGCCGTACAGTAGGGGCTATAGCCCATGTTTAAAAATGATGAAAAACAAGGTTTAAAAAAATTTCAAAATTTCAAAAAAACAATGGGCTATAACCCATGTTTTTTGAAAATTAGATTTTTTTTCAAATCCTCAAAAATGATGAAAAACTGCGTGTTATAGTATGCCGTACGGTAGGGGCTATAGCCCATGTTTAAAAATGATGAAAAACGAGGTTTAAAAAAATTCACAATTTCAAATAAAACGATGGGCTATAACCCATGTTTTTTGAAATTTTGATTTTTTTTCAAAACCTCAAAAATGATGAAAAACTGCGTGTTATAGTATGCCGTACGGTAGGGGCTATAGCCCATGTTTAAAAATGATGAAAAACGAGGTTTAAAAAAAATCAAAATTTTGAAAAAACGATGGGCTATAACCCATGTTTTTTGAAATTTTGATTTTTTTTTAAATCCTCAAAAATGATGAAAAACTGCGTGTTATAGTATGCCGTACGGTAGGGGCTATAGCCCATGTTTAAAAATGATGAAAAACGAGGTTAAAAAAAAATCAAAATTTAGATTTTTTTTCAAATCCTCAAAAATGATGAAAAACTGCGTGTTATAGTATGCCGTACGGTAGGGGCTATAGCCCATGTTTAAAAATGATGAAAAACGAGGTTTAAAAAAATTCAAAATTTTGAAACGATGGGCTATAACCCATGTTTTTGAAATTTAGATTTTTTTTCAAATCCTCAAAAATGATGAAAAACTGCGTGTTATAGTATGCCGTACGGTAGGGGCTATAGCCCATGTTTAAAAATGATGAAAAACGAGGTTTAAAAAAATTCAAAATTTTGATTTTTTTTCAAATTATCAAAAATGATGAAAAACTGCGTGTTATAGTATGCCGTACGGTAGGGGCTATAGCCCATGTTTAAAAATGATGAAAAACGAGGTTTAAAAAAAAATCTAAATTTCAAATAAAACGATGGGCTATAACCCATGTTTTTTGAAATTTTGAATTTTTTTCAAATCCTCAAAATGATGAAAAACTGCGTGTTATAGTATGCCGTACGGTAGGGGCTATAGCCCATGTTTAAAAATGATGAAAAACAAGGTTTAAAAAATTTTCAAAATTTCAAAAAAACAATGGGCTATAACCCATGTTTTTTGAAATTTTGAATTTTTTTCAAATCCTCAAAAATGATGAAAAACTGCGTGTTATAGTATGCCGTACGGTAGGGGCTATAGCCCATGTTTAAAAATGATGAAAAACGAGGTTTAAAAAAATTCAAAATTTCAAAAAAACGATGGGCTATAACCCATGTTTTTTGAAATTTTTAATTTTTTTCAAATCCTCAAAAATGATGAAAAACTGCGTGTTATAGTATGCCGTACGGTAGGGGCTATAGCCCATGTTTAAAAATGATGAAAAACGAGGTTTAAAAAAATTCAACATTTCAAAAAAACGATGGGCTATAACCCATGTTTTTTGAAAATTTGAATTTTTTTCAAATCCTCAAAAATGATGAAAAACTGCGTGTTATAGGATGCCGTACGGTAGGGGCTATAGCCCATGTTTAAAAATGATGAAAAACGAGGTTTAAAAAAATTCAAAATTTCAAAAAAACGATTGGCTATAACCCATGTTTTTTTAAATTTTGAATTTTTTTCAAATCCTCAAAAATGATGAAAAACTGCGTGTTATAGTATGCCGTACGGTAGGGGCTATAGCCCATGTTTAAAAATGATGAAAAACGAGGTTTAAAAAAATTCAAAATTTTAAAAAAACGATGGGTTATAACCCATGTTTTTTGAAATTTTGATTTTTTTTCAAATCCTCAAAAATGCTGAAAAACTGCGTGTTATAGTATGCCGTACGGTAGGGGCTATAGCCCATGTTAAAAAATGATGAAAAACGAGGTTTAAAAAATTTCAAAATTTCAAAAAAACGATGGGCTATAACCCATGTTTTTTGAATTTTTGAATTTTTTTCAAATCCTCAAAAATGATGAAAAAATGCGTGTTATAGTATGCCGTACGGTAGGGGCTTTAGCCCATGTTTAAAAATGATGAAAAACGAGGTTTAAAAAAATTCAAAATTTAAAAAAAACGATGGGCTATAACCCATGTTTTTTGAAATTTTGAATTTTTTTCAAAACCTCAAAAATGATGAAAAACTGCGTGTTATAGTATGCCGTACGGTAGGGGCTATAGCCCATGTTTAAAAATGATGAAAAACGAGGTTTAAATTCTTTTCAAAATTTCAAAAAAACGATGGGCTATAACCCATGTTTTTTGAAATTTTGATTTTTTTTTCAAATCCTCAAAATGATGAAAAACTGCGTGTTATAGTATGCCGCACGGTAGGGGCTATAGCCCATGTTTAAAAATGATGAAAAACGAGGTTTAAATTTTTTTCAAAATTTCAAAAAAACGATGGGCTATAACCCATGTTTTTTGAAATTTTGAATTTTTTTCAAATCCTCAAAAATGATGAAAAACTGCGTGTTATAGTATGCCGTACAGTAGGGGCTATAGCCCATGTTTAAAAATGATGAAAAACAAGGTTTAAAAATTTTTCAAAATTTCAAAAAAACAATGGGCTATAACCCATGTTTTTTGAAATTTTGATTTTTTTTCAAATCCTCAAAAATGATGAAAAACTGCGTGTTATAGTATGCCGTACGGTAGGGGCTATAGCCCATGTTTAAAAATGATAAAAAACGAGGTTTAAAAAATTTCAAAATTTCAAAAAAACGATGGGCTATAACCCATGTTTTTTGAAATTTTGAATTTTTTTCAAATCCTCAAAAATGATGAAAAACTGCGTGTTATAGTATGCCGTACGGTAGGGGCTATAGCCCATGTTTAAAAATGATGAAAAACGAGGTTTAAAAAAATTCAAAATTTCAAATAAAACGATGGGCTATAACCCATGTTTTTTGAAATTTTGAATTTTTTTCAAAACCTCAAAAATGATGAAAAACTGCGTGTTATAGTATGCCGTACGGTAGGGGCTATAGCCCATGTTTAAAAATGATGAAAAACGAGGTTTAAAACAAATCAAAATTTTGACAAAACGATGGGCTATAACCCATGTTTTTTGAAATTTTGATTTTTTTTCAAATCCTCAAAAATGATGAAAAACTGCGTGTTATAGTATGCCGTACGGCAGGGGCTATAGCCCATGTTTAAAAATGATGAAAAACGAGGTTTAAAAAAAATCAAAATTTAGAATTTTTTTCAAATCATCAAAAATGATGAAAAACTGCGTGTTATAGTATGCCGTACGGTAGGGGCTATAGCCCATGTTTAAAAATGATGAAAAACGAGGTTTAAAAAATTTCAAAATTTCAAAAAAACGATGGGCTATAACCCATGTTTTTTGAAATTTTGATTTTTTTTCAAATCCTCAAAAATGATGAAAAACTGCGTGTTATAGGATGCCGTACGGTAGGGGCTATAGCACATGTTTAAAAATGATGAAAAACGAGGTTTCAAAATTTCAAAAAAACGATGGGCTATAACCCATGTTTTTTGAAATTTAGATTTTTTTTCAAATCCTCAAAAATGATGAAAAACTGCGTGTTATAGTATGCCGTACGGTAGGGGCTATAGCCCATGTTTAAAAATGATGAAAAACGAGGTTTAAAAAAATTCAAAATTTCAAAAAAACGATGGGCTATAACCCATGTTTTTTGAAATTTTGAATTTTTTTCAAATCCTCAAAAATGATGAAAAACTGCGTGTTATAGTATGCCGTACGGTAGGGGCTATAGCCCATGTTTAAAAATGATGAAAAACGAGGTTTAAAAAAATTCAAAATTTCAAAAAAACGATGGGCTATAACCCATGTTTTTTGAAATTTTGAATTTTTTTCAAATCCTCAAAAATGATGAAAAACTGCGTGTTATAGGATGCCGTACGGTAGGGGCTATAGCCCATGTTTAAAAATGATCAAAAAAGGGGTTTAAATTTTTTTCAAAATTTCAAAAAAACGATGGGCTATAACCCATGTTTTTTGAAAATTTGATTTTGTTTCAAATCCTCAAAAATGATGAAAAACTGCGTGTTATAGTATGCCGTAAGGTAGGGGCTATAGCCCATGTTTAAAAATGATGAAAAACGAGGTTTAATTTTTTTTTTTAATTTAAAAAAAACGATGGGCTATAACCCATGTTTTTTGAAATTTAGAATTTTTTTCAAATCCTCAAAAATTATGAGAAACTGCGTGTTATAGTATGCCGTACGGTAGGGGCTATAGCCCATGTTTAAAAATGATGAAAAACAAGGTTTAAAATTTTTTAAAAAATTCAAAAAAACAATGGGCTATAACCCATGTTTTTTGAAATTTTGATTTTTTTTCAAATCCTCAAAAATGATGAAAAACTGCGTGTTATAGTATGCCGTACGGTAGGGGCTATAGCCCATGTTTAAAAATGATGAAAAACGAGGTTTAAAAAAATTCAAAATTTCAAATAAAACGATGGGCTATAACCCATGTTTTTTGAATTTTTGAATTTTTTTCAAAACCTCAAAAATGATGAAAAACTGCGTGTTATAGTATGCCGTACGGTAGGGGCTATAGCCCATGTTTAAAAATGATGAAAAACGAGGTTTAAAAAAATTCAAAATTTCAAAAAAACGATGGGCTATAACCCATGTTTTTTGAAATTTTGAATTTTTTTCAAATCCTCAAAAATGATGAAAAACTGCGTGTTATAGGATGCCGTACGGTAGGGGCTATAGCCCATGTTTAAAAATGATGAAAAACGAGGTTTAAAAAAATTCAAAATTTCAAAAAAACGATGGGCTATAACCCATGTTTTTTGAAATTTTGAATTTTTTTCAAATCCTCAAAAATGATGAAAAACTGCGTGTTATAGTATGCCGTACGGTAGGGGCTATAGCCCATGTTAAAAAATGATGAAAAACGAGGTTTAAAAAATTTCAAAATTTCAAAAAAACGATGGGCTATAACCCATGTTTTTTGAATTTTTGAATTTTTTTCAAATCCTCAAAAAGGATGAAAAAATGCGTGTTATAGTATGCCGTACGGTAGGGGCTTTAGCCCATGTTTAAAAATGATGAAAAACGAGGTTTAAGAAAATTCAAAATTTCAAAAAAACGATGGGCTATAACCCATGTTTTTTGAAATTTTGAATTTTTTTCAAATCCTCAAAAATTATGAGAAACTGCGTGTTATAGTATGCCGTACGGTAGGGGCTATAGCCCATGTTTAAAAATGATGAAAAACGAGGTTTAAATTTTTTTCAAAATTTAAAAAAAACGATGGGCTATAACCCATGTTTTTTGAAAATTTGAATTTTTTTCAAATCCTCAAAAATGATGAAAAACTGCGTGTTATAGTATGCCGTACGGTAGGGGCTATAGCCCATGTTTAAAAATGATGAAAAACGAGGTTTAAAAAAAATTCAAAATTTCAAAAAAACGATGGGCTATAACCCATGTTTTTTGAAATTTTGAATTTTTTTCAAAACCTCAAAAATGATGAAAAACTGCGTGTTATAGTATGCCGTACGGTAGGGGCTATAGCCCATGTTTAAAAATGATGAAAAACGAGGTTTAAAAAAATTCAAAATTTCAAAAAAACGATGGGCTATAACCCATGTTTTTTTAAATTTTGAATTTTTTTCAAATCCTCAAAAATGATGAAAAACTGCGTGTTATAGGATGCCGTACGGTAGGGGCTATAGCCCATGTTTAAAAATGATGAAAAACGAGGTTTAAAAAATTTCAAAATTTCAAAAAAATGATGGGTTATAACCCATGTTTTTTTAAATTTTGATTTTTTTTCAAATCCTCAAAAATGCTGAAAAACTGCGTGTTATAGTATGCCGTACGGTAGGGGCTATAGCCCATGTTAAAAAATGATGAAAAACGAGGTTTAAAAAATTTCAAAATTTCAAAAAAACGATGGGCTATAACCCATGTTTTTTGAATTTTTGAATTTTTTTCAAATCCTCAAAAAGGATGAAAAAATGCGTGTTATAGTATGCCGTACGGTAGGGGCTTTAGCCCATGTTTAAAAATGATGAAAAACGAGGTTTAAAAAAATTCAAAATTTCAAAAAAACGATGGGCTATAACCCATGTTTTTTGAAATTTTGAATTTTTTTCAAATCCTCAAAAATGATGAAAAACTGCGTGTTATAGGATGCCGTACGGTAGGGGCTATAGCCCATGTTTAAAAATGATCAAAAAAGGGGTTTAAATTTTTTTCAAAATTTCAAAAAAACGATGGGCTATAACCCATGTTTTTTGAAATTTTGATTTTTTTTTCAAATCCTCAAAATGATGAAAAACTGTGTGTTATAGTATGCCGCACGGTAGGGGCTATAGCCCATGTTTAAAAATGATGAAAAACGAGGTTTAAGAAAATTCAAAATTTCAAAAAAACGATGGGCTATAACCCATGTTTTTTGAAATTTTGAATTTTTTTCAAAACCTCAAAAATGATGAAAAACTGCGTGTTATAGTATGCCGTACGGTAGGGGCTATAGCCCATGTTTAAAAATGATGAAAAACGAGGTTTAAAAAAATTCAAAATTTCAAAAAAACGATGGGCTATAACCCATGTTTTTTGAAATTTTGAATTTTTTTCAAATCCTCAAAAATGATGAAAAACTGCGTGTTATAGGATGCCGTACGGTAGGGGCTATAGCCCATGTTTAAAAATGATGAAAAACGAGGTTTAAAAAAATTCAAAATTTCAAAAAAACGATGGGCTATAACCCATGTTTTTTGAAATTTTGAATTTTTTTCAAATCCTCAAAAATGATGAAAAACTGCGTGTTATAGTATGCCGTACGGTAGGGGCTATAGCCCATGTTAAAAAATGATGAAAAACGAGGTTTAAAAAATTTCAAAATTTCAAAAAAACGATGGGCTATAACCCATGTTTTTTGAATTTTTGAATTTTTTTCAAATCCTCAAAAAGGATGAAAAAATGCGTGTTATAGTATGCCGTACGGTAGGGGCTTTAGCCCATGTTTAAAAATGATGAAAAACGAGGTTTAAATTTTTTTCAAAATTTAAAAAAAACGATGGGCTATAACCCATGTTTTTTGAAATTTTGAATTTTTTTCAAATCCTCAAAAATGATGAAAAACTGCGTGTTATAGGATGCCGTACGGTAGGGGCTATAGCCCATGTTTAAAAATGATGAAAAACGAGGTTTAAAAAAATTCAAAATTTCAAAAAAACGATGGGCTATAACCCATGTTTTTTGAAATTTTGAATTTTTTTCAAATCCTCAAAAATGATGAAAAACTGCGTGTTATAGTATGCCGTACGGTAGGGGCTATAGCCCATGTTTAAAAATGATGAAAAACGAGGTTTAAAAAAATTCAAAATTTCAAAAAAATGATGGGTTATAACCCATGTTTTTTTTAATTTTGATTTTTTTTCAAATCCTCAAAAATGCTGAAAAACTGCGTGTTATAGTATGCCGTACGGTAGGGGCTATAGCCCATGTTAAAAAATGATGAAAAACGAGGTTTAAAAAATTTCAAAATTTCAAAAAAACGATGGGCTATAACCCATGTTTTTTGAATTTTTGAATTTTTTTCAAATCCTCAAAAAGGATGAAAAAATGCGTGTTATAGTATGCCGTACGGTAGGGGCTTTAGCCCATGTTTAAAAATGATGAAAAACGAGGTTTAAAAAAATTCAAAATTTCAAAAAAACGATGGGCTATAACCCATGTTTTTTGAAAATTTGAATTTTTTTCAAATCCTCAAAAATGATGAAAAACTGCGTGTTATAGGATGCCGTACGGTAGGGGCTATAGCCCATGTTTAAAAATGATCAAAAAAGGGGTTTAAATTTTTTTCAAAATTTCAAAAAAACGATGGGCTATAACCCATGTTTTTTGAAATTTTGATTTTTTTTTCAAATCCTCAAAATGATGAAAAACTGCGTGTTATAGTATGCCGCACGGTAGGGGCTATAGCCCATGTTTAAAAATGATGAAAAACGAGGTTTAAGAAAATTCAAAATTTCAAAAAAACGATGGGCTATAACCCATGTTTTTTGAAATTTTGAATTTTTTTCAAAACCTCAAAAATGATGAAAAACTGCGTGTTATAGTATGCCGTACGGTAGGGGCTATAGCCCATGTTTAAAAATGATGAAAAACGAGGTTTAAAAAAATTCAAAATTTCAAAAAAACGATGGGCTATAACCCATGTTTTTGAAATTTTGAATTTTTTTCAAATCCTCAAAAATGATGAAAAACTGCGTGTTATAGGATGCCGTACGGTAGGGGCTATAGCCCATGTTTAAAAATGATGAAAAACGAGGTTTAAAAAAATTCAAAATTTCAAAAAAACGATGGGCTATAACCCATGTTTTTTGAAATTTTGAATTTTTTTCAAATCCTCAAAAATGATGAAAAACTGCGTGTTATAGTATGCCGTACGGTAGGGGCTATAGCCCATGTTTAAAAATGATGAAAAACGAGGTTTAAAAAAATTCAAAATTTCAAAAAAATGATGGGTTATAACCCATGTTTTTTTAAATTTTGATTTTTTTTCAAATCCTCAAAAATGCTGAAAAACTGCGTGTTATAGTATGCCGTACGGTAGGGGCTATAGCCCATGTTAAAAAATGATGAAAAACGAGGTTTAAAAAATTTCAAAATTTCAAAAAAACGATGGGCTATAACCCATGTTTTTTGAATTTTTGAATTTTTTTCAAATCCTCAAAAAGGATGAAAAAATGCGTGTTATAGTATGCCGTACGGTAGGGGCTTTAGCCCATGTTTAAAAATGATGAAAAACGAGGTTTAAAAAAATTCAAAATTTCAAAAAAACGATGGGCTATAACCCATGTTTTTTGAAATTTTGAATTTTTTTCAAATCCTCAAAAATGATGAAAAACTGCGTGTTATAGGATGCCGTACGGTAGGGGCTATAGCCCATGTTTAAAAATGATCAAAAAAGGGGTTTAATTTTTTTTCAAAATTTCAAAAAAACGATGGGCTATAACCCATGTTTTTTGAAATTTTGATTTTTTTTTCAAATCCTCAAAATGATGAAAAACTGCGTGTTATAGTATGCCGCACGGTAGGGGCTATAGCCCATGTTAAAAAATGATGAAAAACGAGGTTTAAAAAAAATCAAAATTTCAAAAAAACGATGGGCTATAACCCATGTTTTTAGAAAATTTGATTTTGTTTCAAATCCTCAAAAATGATGAAAAACTGCGTGTTATAGTATGCCGTAAGGTAGGGGCTATAGCCCATGTTTAAAAATGATGAAAAACGAGGTTTAAATTTTTTTTTAATTTAAAAAAAACGATGGGCTATAACCCATGTTTTTTGAAATTTTGATTTTTTTTCAAATCCTCAAAAATTATGAGAAACTGCGTGTTATAGTATGCCGTACGGTAGGGGCTATAGCCCATGTTTAAAAATGATGAAAAACGAGGTTTAATTTTTTTTCAAAATTTCAAAAAAACGATGGGCTATAACCCATGTTTTTTGAAATTTTGAATTTTTTTCAAATCCTCAAAAATGATGAAAAACTGCGTGTTATAGTATGCCGTACAGTAGGGGCTATAGCCCATGTTTAAAAATGATGAAAAACAAGGTTTAAAATTTTTTAAAATTTAAAAAAAAACAATGGGCTATAACCCATGTTTTTTGAAATTTTGATTTTTTTTCAAATCCTCAAAAATGATGAAAAACTGCGTGTTATAGTATGCCGTACGGTAGGGGCTATAGCCCATGTTTAAAAATGATAAAAAACGAGGTTTAAAAAAATTCAAAATTTCAAAAAAACGATGGGCTATAACCCATGTTTTTTTAAATTTTGAAATTTTTTCAAATCCTCAAAAATGATGAAAAACTGCGTGTTATAGTATGCCGTACGGTAGGGGCTATAGCCCATGTTTAAAAATGATGAAAAACGAGGTTTAAAAAAATTCAAAATTTCAAAAAAACGATGGGCTATAACCCATGTTTTTTGAAATTTTGAATTTTTTTCAAATCCTCAAAAATGATGAAAAACTGCGTGTTATAGGATGCCGTACGGTAGGGGCTATAGCCCATGTTTAAAAATGATGAAAAACGAGGTTTAAAAAAATTCAAAATTTCAAAAAAACGATGGGCTATAACCCATGTTTTTTGAAATTTTGAATTTTTTTCAAATCCTCAAAAATGATGAAAAACTGCGTGTTATAGTATGCCGTACGGTAGGGGCTATAGCCCATGTTAAAAAATGATGAAAAACGAGGTTTAAAAAATTTCAAAATTTCAAAAAAACGATGGGCTATAACCCATGTTTTTTGAATTTTTGAATTTTTTTCAAATCCTCAAAAAGGATGAAAAAATGCGTGTTATAGTATGCCGTACGGTAGGGGCTTTAGCCCATGTTTAAAAATGATGAAAAACGAGGTTTAAAAAAATTCAAAATTTCAAAAAAACGATGGGCTATAACCCATGTTTTTTGAAATTTTGAATTTTTTTCAAATCCTCAAAAATTATGAGAAACTGCGTGTTATAGTATGCCGTACGGTAGGGGCTATAGCCCATGTTTAAAAATGATGAAAAACGAGGTTTAAATTTTTTTCAAAATTTAAAAAAAACGATGGGCTATAACCCATGTTTTTTGAAATTTTGAATTTTTTTCAAATCCTCAAAAATGATGAAAAACTGCGTGTTATAGTATGCCGTACAGTAGGGGCTATAGCCCATGTTTAAAAATGATGAAAAACAAGGTTTAAAAAATTTTCAAAATTTCAAAAAAACAATGGGCTATAACCCATGTTTTTTGAAATTTTGATTTTTTTTCAAATCCTCAAAAATGATGAAAAACTGCGTGTTATAGTATGCCGTACGGTAGGGGCTATAGCCCATGTTTAAAAATGATAAAAAACGAGGTTTAAAAAAATTCAAAATTTCAAAAAAACGATGGGCTATAACCCATGTTTTTTGAAATTTTGAATTTTTTTCAAATCCTCAAAAATGATGAAAAACTGCGTGTTATAGTATGCCGTACGGTAGGGGCTATAGCCCATGTTTAAAAATGATGAAAAACGAGGTTTAAAAAAATTCAAAATTTCAAATAAAACGATGGGCTATAACCCATGTTTTTTGAAATTTTGAATTTTTTTCAAAACCTCAAAAATGATGAAAAACTGCGTGTTATAGTATGCCGTACGGTAGGGGCTATAGCCCATGTTTAAAAATGATGAAAAACGAGGTTTAAAAAAATTCAAAATTTCAAAAAAACGATGGGCTATAACCCATGTTTTTTGAAATTTTGAATTTTTTTCAAATCCTCAAAAATGATGAAAAACTGCGTGTTATAGGATGCCGTACGGTAGGGGCTATAGCCCATGTTTAAAAATGATGAAAAACGAGGTTTAAAAAAATTCAAAATTTTAAAAAAACGATGGGCTATAACCCATGTTTTTTGAAATTTTGATTTTTTTTCAAATCCTCAAAAATGATGAAAAACTGCGTGTTATAGTATGCCGTACGGTAGGGGCTATAGCCCATGTTAAAAAATGATGAAAAACGAGGTTTAAAAAATTTCAAATTTTCAAAAAAACGATGGGCTATAACCCATGTTTTTTGAATTTTTGAATTTTTTTCAAATCCTCAAAAAGGATGAAAAAATGCGTGTTATAGTATGCCGTACGGTAGGGGCTTTAGCCCATGTTTAAAAATGATGAAAAACGAGGTTTAAAAAAATTCAAAATTTCAAAAAAACGATGGGCTATAACCCATGTTTTTTGAAATTTTGAATTTTTTTCAAATCCTCAAAAATGATGAAAAACTGCGTGTTATAGGATGCCGTACGGTAGGGGCTATAGCCCATGTTTAAAAATGATCAAAAAAGGGGTTTAAATTTTTTTCAAAATTTCAAAAAAACGATGGGCTATAACCCATGTTTTTTGAAATTTAGATTTTTTTTTCAAATCCTCAAAATGATGAAAAACTGCGTGTTATAGTATGCCGCACGGTAGGGGCTATAGCCCATGTTTAAAAATGATGAAAAACGAGGTTTAATTTTTTTTTTAAATTTCAAAAAAACGATGGGCTATAACCCATGTTTTTAGAAAATTTGATTTTGTTTCAAATCCTCAAAAATGATGAAAAACTGCGTGTTATAGTATGCCGTAAGGTAGGGGCTATAGCCCATGTTTAAAAATGATGAAAAACGAGGTTTAATTTTTTTTTTAAATTTCAAAAAAACGATGGGCTATAACCCATGTTTTTTGAAATTTTGATTTTTTTTCAAATCCTCAAAAATTATGAGAAACTGCGTGTTATAGTATGCCGTACGGTAGGGGCTATAGCCCATGTTTAAAAATGATAAAAAACGAGGTTTAAAAAAATTCAAAATTTCAAAAAAACGATGGGCTATAACCCATGTTTTTTGAAATTTTGAATTTTTTTCAAATCCTCAAAAATGATGAAAAACTGCGTGTTATAGTATGCCGTACAGTAGGGGCTATAGCCCATGTTTAAAAATGATGAAAAACAAGGTTTAAAAAAATTCAAAATTTCAAATAAAACGATGGGCTATAACCCATGTTTTTGAAAATTTGAATTTTTTTCAAAACCTCAAAAATGATGAAAAACTGCGTGTTATAGTATGCCGTACGGTAGGGGCTATAGCCCATGTTTAAAAATGATGAAAAACGAGGTTTAAAAAAAATCAAAATTTTGAAAAAACGATGGGCTATAACCCATGTTTTTTGAAATTTTGATTTTTTTTCAAATCCTCAAAAATGATGAAAAACTGCGTGTTATAGTATGCCGTACGGTAGGGGCTATAGCCCATGTTTAAAAATGATGAAAAACGAGGTTTAAAAAAAATCAAAATTTAGATTTTTTTTCAAATCCTCAAAAATGATGAAAAACTGCGTGTTATAGTATGCCGTACGGTAGGGGCTATAGCCCATGTTTAAAAATGATGAAAAACGAGGTTTAAAAAAATTCAAAATTTTGAAAAAACGATGGGCTATAACCCATGTTTTTTGAAATTTAGATTTTTTTTCAAATCCTCAAAAATGATGAAAAACTGCGTGTTATAGTATGCCGTACGGTAGGGGCTATAGCCCATGTTTAAAAATGATGAAAAACGAGGTTTAAAAAAATTCAAAATTTTGAATTTTTTTCAAATTATCAAAAATGATGAAAAACTGCGTGTTATAGTATGCCGTACGGTAGGGGCTATAGCCCATGTTTAAAAATGATGAAAAACGAGGTTTAAAAAAAAATCTAAATTTCAAATAAAACGATGGGCTATAACCCATGTTTTTTGAAATTTTGATTTTTTTTCAAATCCTCAAAATGATGAAAAACTGCGTGTTATAGTATGCCGTACGGTAGGGGCTATAGCCCATGTTTAAAAATGATGAAAAACAAGGTTTTAAAAAATTTCAAAATTTCAAAAAAACAATGGGCTATAACCCATGTTTTTTGAAATTTTGAATTTTTTTCAAATCCTCAAAATGATGAAAAACTGCGTGTTATAGTATGCCGTACGGTAGGGGCTATAGCCCATGTTTAAAAATGATGAAAAACAAGGTTTTAAAAAATTTCAAAATTTCAAAAAAACAATGGGCTATAACCCATGTTTTTTGAAATTTTGAATTTTTTTCAAATCCTCAAAAATGATGAAAAACTGCGTGTTATAGTATGCCGTACGGTAGGGGCTATAGCCCATGTTTAAAAATGATGAAAAACAAGGTTTTAAAAGATTTCAAATTTTCAAATAAAACGATGAACTATAACCCATGTTTTTTGAAATTTTGAATTTTTTTCAAATCCTCAAAAATGATGAAAAACTGCGTGTTATAGTATGCCGTACGGTAGGGGCTATAGCCCATGTTTAAAAATGATGAAAAACGAGGTTTAAAAAAAATTCAAAATTTCAAATAAAACGATGGGCTATAACCCATGTTTTTTGAAATTTTGATTTTTTTTCAAATCCTCAAAAATGATGAAAAACTGCGTGTTATAGGATGCCGTACGGTAGGGGCTATAGCACATGTTTAAAAATGATGAAAAACGAGGTTTCAAAATTTCAAAAAAACGATGGGCTATAACCCATGTTTTTTGAAATTTTGATTTTTTTTCAAATCCTCAAAAATGATGAAAAACTGCGTGTTATAGTATGCCGTACGGTAGGGGCTATAGCCCATGTTTAAAAATGATGAAAAACGAGGTTTAAAAAAATTCAAAATTTCAAAAAAACGATGGGCTATAACCCATGTTTTTTGAAATTTTGAATTTTTTTCAAATCCTCAAAAATGATGAAAAACTGCGTGTTATAGTATGCCGTACGGTAGGGGCTATAGCCCATGTTTAAAAATGATGAAAAACGAGGTTTAAAAAAAATTCAAAATTTCAAATAAAACGATGGGCTATAACCCATGTTTTTGAAATTTTGAATTTTTTTCAAAACCTCAAAAATGATGAAAAACTGCGTGTTATAGTATGCCGTACGGTAGGGGCTATAGCCCATGTTTAAAAATGATGAAAAACGAGGTTTAAAAAAATTCAAAATTTCAAAAAAACGATGGGCTATAACCCATGTTTTTTGAAATTTTGAATTTTTTTCAAATCCTCAAAAATGATGAAAAACTGCGTGTTATAGGATGCCGTACGGTAGGGGCTATAGCCCATGTTTAAAAATGATGAAAAACGAGGTTTAAAAAAATTCAAAATTTCAAAAAAACGATTGGCTATAACCCATGTTTTTTGAAATTTTGAATTTTTTTCAAATCCTCAAAAATGATGAAAAACTGCGTGTTATAGTATGCCGTACGGTAGGGGCTATAGCCCATGTTTAAAAATGATGAAAAACGAGGTTTAAAAAAATTCAAAATTTAAAAAAAACGATGGGTTATAACCCATGTTTTTTGAAATTTTGATTTTTTTTCAAATCCTCAAAAATGCTGAAAAACTGCGTGTTATAGTATGCCGTACGGTAGGGGCTATAGCCCATGTTAAAAAATGATGAAAAACGAGGTTTAAAAAATTTCAAAATTTCAAAAAAACGATGGGCTATAACCCATGTTTTTTGAATTTTTTAATTTTTTTCAAATCCTCAAAAATGATGAAAAAATGCGTGTTATAGTATGCCGTACGGTAGGGGCTTTAGCCCATGTTTAAAAATGATGAAAAACGAGGTTTAAAAAAATTCAAAATTTCAAAAAAACGATGGGCTATAACCCATGTTTTTTGAAATTTTGAATTTTTTTCAAAACCTCAAAAATGATGAAAAACTGCGTGTTATAGTATGCCGTACGGTAGGGGCTATAGCCCATGTTTAAAAATGATGAAAAACGAGGTTTAAAAAAATTCAAAATTTCAAAAAAACGATGGGCTATAACCCATGTTTTTTGAAATTTTGAAATTTTTTCAAATCCTCAAAAATGATGAAAAACTGCGTGTTATAGGATGCCGTACGGTAGGGGCTATAGCCCATGTTTAAAAATGATCAAAAAAGGGGTTTAAATTTTTTTCAAAATTTCAAAAAAACGATGGGCTATAACCCATGTTTTTTGAAATTTTGATTTTTTTTTCAAATCCTCAAAATGATGAAAAACTGCGTGTTATAGTATGCCGCACGGTAGGGGCTATAGCCCATGTTTAAAAATGATGAAAAACGAGGTTTAATTTTTTTTCAAAATTTCAAAAAAACGATGGGCTATAACCCATGTTTTTTGAAATTTTGATTTTTTTTCAAATCCTCAAAAATGATGAAAAACTGCGTGTTATAGTATGCCGTACGGTAGGGGCTATAGCCCATGTTTAAAAATGATAAAAAACGAGGTTTAAAAAAATTTCAAAATTTCAAAAAAACAATGGGCTATAACCCATGTTTTTTGAAATTTTGAATTTTTTTCAAATCCTCAAAAATGATGAAAAACTGCGTGTTATAGTATGCCGTACGGTAGGGGCTATAGCCCATGTTTAAAAATGATGAAAAACGAGGTTTAAAAAAATTCAAAATTTCAAATAAAACGATGGGCTATAACCCATGTTTTTTGAAATTTTGAATTTTTTTCAAAACCTCAAAAATGATGAAAAACTGCGTGTTATAGTATGCCGTACGGTAGGGGCTATAGCCCATGTTTAAAAATGATGAAAAACGAGGTTTAAAAAAAATCAAAATTTTGAAAAAACGATGGGCTATAACCCATGTTTTTTGAAATTTTGATTTTTTTTCAAATCCTCAAAAATGATGAAAAACTGCGTGTTATAGTATGCCGTACGGTAGGGGCTATAGCCCATGTTTAAAAATGATGAAAAACGAGGTTTAAAAAAAATCAAAATTTAGAATATTTTTCAAATCCTCAAAAATGATGAAAAACTGCGTGTTATAGTATGCCGTACGGTAGGGGCTATAGCCCATGTTTAAAAATGATGAAAAACGAGGTTTAAAAAAATTCAAAATTTTGAAAAAACGATGGGCTATAACCCATGTTTTTTGAAATTTAGATTTTTTTTCAAATCCTCAAAAATGATGAAAAACTGCGTGTTATAGTATGCCGTACGGTAGGGGCTATAGCCCATGTTTAAAAATGATGAAAAACGAGGTTTAAAAAAATTCAAAATTTTGAATTTTTTTCAAATTATCAAAAATGATGAAAAACTGCGTGTTATAGTATGCCGTACGGTAGGGGCTATAGCCCATGTTTAAAAATGATGAAAAACGAGGTTTAAAAAAAAATCTAAATTTCAAAAAAACGATGGGCTATAACCCATGTTTTTTGAAATTTTGATTTTTTTTCAAATCCTCAAAAATGATGAAAAACTGCGTGTTATAGTATGCCGTACGGTAGGGGCTATAGCCCATGTTTAAAAATGATAAAAAACGAGGTTTAAAAAAAATTAAAAATTTCAAAAAAACAATGGGCTATAACCCATGTTTTTTGAAATTTTGAATTTTTTTCAAATCCTCAAAAATGATGAAAAACTGCGTGTTATAGTATGCCGTACGGTAGGGGCTATAGCCCATGTTTAAAAATGATGAAAAACGAGGTTTAAAAAAATTCAAAATTTCAAATAAAACGATGGGCTATAACCCATGTTTTTTGAAAATTTGAATTTTTTTCAAAACCTCAAAAATGATGAAAAACTGCGTGTTATAGTATGCCGTACGGTAGGGGCTATAGCCCATGTTTAAAAATGATGAAAAACGAGGTTTAAAAAAAATCAAAATTTTGAAAAAACGATGGGCTATAACCCATGTTTTTTGAAATTTTGATTTTTTTTCAAATCCTCAAAAATGATGAAAAACTGCGTGTTATAGTATGCCGTACGGTAGGGGCTATAGCCCATGTTTAAAAATGATGAAAAACGAGGTTTAAAAAAAATCAAAATTTAGAATATTTTTCAAATCCTCAAAAATGATGAAAAACTGCGTGTTATAGTATGCCGTACGGTAGGGGCTATAGCCCATGTTTAAAAATGATGAAAAACGAGGTTTAAAAAAATTCAAAATTTTGAAAAAACGATGGGCTATAACCCATGTTTTTTGAAATTTAGATTTTTTTTCAAATCCTCAAAAATGATGAAAAACTGCGTGTTATAGTATGCCGTACGGTAGGGGCTATAGCCCATGTTTAAAAATGATGAAAAACGAGGTTTAAAAAAATTCAAAATTTTGAATTTTTTTCAAATTATCAAAAATGATGAAAAACTGCGTGTTATAGTATGCCGTACGGTAGGGGCTATAGCCCATGTTTAAAAATGATGAAAAACGAGGTTTAAAAAAAAATCTAAATTTCAAATAAAACGATGGGCTATAACCCATGTTTTTTGAAATTTTGAATTTTTTTCAAATCCTCAAAATGATGAAAAACTGCGTGTTATAGTATGCCGTACGGTAGGGGCTATAGCCCATGTTTAAAAATGATGAAAAACGAGGTTTAAAAAAAAATCTAAATTTCAAAAAAACGATGGGCTATAACCCATGTTTTTTGAAATTTTGATTTTTTTTCAAATCCTCAAAAATGATGAAAAACTGCGTGTTATAGTATGCCGTACGGTAGGGGCTATAGCCCATGTTTAAAAATGATAAAAAACGAGGTTTAAAAAAAATTAAAAATTTCAAAAAAACAATGGGCTATAACCCATGTTTTTTGAAATTTTGAATTTTTTTCAAATCCTCAAAAATGATGAAAAACTGCGTGTTATAGTATGCCGTACGGTAGGGGCTATAGCCCATGTTTAAAAATGATGAAAAACGAGGTTTAAAAAAATTCAAAATTTCAAATAAAACGATGGGCTATAACCCATGTTTTTTGAAAATTTGAATTTTTTTCAAAACCTCAAAAATGATGAAAAACTGCGTGTTATAGTATGCCGTACGGTAGGGGCTATAGCCCATGTTTAAAAATGATGAAAAACGAGGTTTAAAAAAAATCAAAATTTTGAAAAAACGATGGGCTATAACCCATGTTTTTTGAAATTTTGATTTTTTTTCAAATCCTCAAAAATGATGAAAAACTGCGTGTTATAGTATGCCGTACGGTAGGGGCTATAGCCCATGTTTAAAAATGATGAAAAACGAGGTTTAAAAAAAATCAAAATTTAGAATATTTTTCAAATCCTCAAAAATGATGAAAAACTGCGTGTTATAGTATGCCGTACGGTAGGGGCTATAGCCCATGTTTAAAAATGATGAAAAACGAGGTTTAAAAAAATTCAAAATTTTGAAAAAACGATGGGCTATAACCCATGTTTTTTGAAATTTAGATTTTTTTTCAAATCCTCAAAAATGATGAAAAACTGCGTGTTATAGTATGCCGTACGGTAGGGGCTATAGCCCATGTTTAAAAATGATGAAAAACGAGGTTTAAAAAAATTCAAAATTTTGAATTTTTTTCAAATTATCAAAAATGATGAAAAACTGCGTGTTATAGTATGCCGTACGGTAGGGGCTATAGCCCATGTTTAAAAATGATGAAAAACGAGGTTTAAAAAAAAATCTAAATTTCAAATAAAACGATGGGCTATAACCCATGTTTTTTGAAATTTTGAATTTTTTTCAAATCCTCAAAATGATGAAAAACTGCGTGTTATAGTATGCCGTACGGTAGGGGCTATAGCCCATGTTTAAAAATGATGAAAAACAAGGTTTAAAAAAAATTCTAAATTTCAAAAAAACAATGGGCTATAACCCATGTTTTTTGAAATTTTGAAATTTTTTCAAATCCTCAAAAATGATGAAAAACTGCGTGTTATAGTATGCCGTACGGTAGGGGCTATAGCCCATGTTTAAAAATGATGAAAAACGAGGTTTAAAAAAATTCAAAATTTTGAAAAAACGATGGGCTATAACCCATGTTTTTTGAAATTTAGATTTTTTTTCAAATCCTCAAAAATGATGAAAAACTGCGTGTTATAGTATGCCGTACGGTAGGGGCTATAGCCCATGTTTAAAAATGATGAAAAACGAGGTTTAAAAAAATTCAAAATTTTGAATTTTTTTCAAATTATCAAAAATGATGAAAAACTGCGTGTTATAGTATGCCGTACGGTAGGGGCTATAGCCCATGTTTAAAAATGATGAAAAACGAGGTTTAAAAAAAAATCTAAATTTCAAATAAAACGATGGGCTATAACCCATGTTTTTTGAAATTTTGAATTTTTTTCAAATCCTCAAAATGATGAAAAACTGCGTGTTATAGTATGCCGTACGGTAGGGGCTATAGCCCATGTTTAAAAATGATGAAAAACAAGGTTTAAAAAAAATTCAAAATTTCAAAAAAACAATGGGCTATAACCCATGTTTTTTGAAATTTTGAATTTTTTTCAAATCCTCAAAAATGATGAAAAACTGCGTGTTATAGTATGCCGTACGGTAGGGGCTATAGCCCATGTTTAAAAATGATGAAAAACGAGGTTTAAAAAAATTCAAAATTTCAAAAAAACGATGGGCTATAACCCATGTTTTTTGAAATTTTGAAATTTTTTCAAATCCTCAAAAATGATGAAAAACTGCGTGTTATAGTATGCCGTACGGTAGGGGCTATAGCCCATGTTTAAAAATGATGAAAAACGAGGTTTAAAAAAAATTCAAAATTTCAAATAAAACGATGGGCTATAACCCATGTTTTTTGAAATTTTGATTTTTTTTCAAATCCTCAAAAATGATGAAAAACTGCGTGTTATAGTGTGCCGTACGGTAGGGGCTATAGCCCATGTTTAAAAATGATGAAAAACGAGGTTTAAAAAATTTCAAAATTTCAAAAAAACGATGGGCTATAACCCATGTTTTTTTGAAATTTTGAATTTTTTTCAAATCCTCAAAAATGATGAAAAACTGCGTGTTATAGTATGCCGTACGGTAGGGGCTATAGCCCATGTTTAAAAATGATGAAAAACGAGGTTTAAAAAAAATTCAAAATTTCAAATAAAACGATGGGCTATAACCCATGTTTTTTGAAATTTTGAATTTTTTTCAAAACCTCAAAAATGATGAAAAACTGCGTGTTATAGTATGCCGTACGGTAGGGGCTATAGCCCATGTTTAAAAATGATGAAAAACGAGGTTTAAAAAAATTCAAAATTTCAAAAAAACGATGGGCTATAACCCATGTTTTTTGAAATTTTGAATTTTTTTCAAATCCTCAAAAATGATGAAAAACTGCGTGTTATAGGATGCCGTACGGTAGGGGCTATAGCCCATGTTTAAAAATGATGAAAAACGAGGTTTAAAAAAATTCAAAATTTCAAAAAAACGATGGGTTATAACCCATGTTTTTTGAAATTTTGATTTTTTTTCAAATCCTCAAAAATGCTGAAAAACTGCGTGTTATAGTATGCCGTACGGTAGGGGCTATAGCCCATGTTAAAAAATGATGAAAAACGAGGTTTAAAAAATTTCAAAATTTCAAAAAAACGATGGGCTATAACCCATGTTTTTTGAATTTTTTTCAAATCCTCAAAAATGATGAAAAAATGCGTGTTATAGTATGCCGTACGGTAGGGGCTTTAGCCCATGTTTAAAAATGATGAAAAACGAGGTTTATAAAAATTCAAAATTTCAAAAAAACGATGGGCTATAACCCATGTTTTTTGAAATTTTGAATTTTTTTCAAAACCTCAAAGATGATGAAAAACTGCGTGTTATAGTATGCCGTACGGTAGGGGCTATAGCCCATGTTTAAAAATGATGAAAAACGAGGTTTAAAAAAATTCAAAATTTCAAAAAAACGATGGGCTATAACCCATGTTTTTTGAAATTTTGAATTTTTTTCAAATCCTCAAAAATGATGAAAAACTGCGTGTTATAGTATGCCGTACGGTAGGGGCTATAGCCCATGTTTAAAAATGATGAAAAACGAGGTTTAAAAAAATTCAAAATTTCAAAAAAACGATGGGTTATAACCCATGTTTTTTGAAATTTTGATTTTTTTTCAAATCCTCAAAAATGCTGAAAAACTGCGTGTTATAGTATGCCGTACGGTAGGGGCTATAGCCCATGTTAAAAAATGATGAAAAACGAGGTTTAAAAAATTTCAAAATTTCAAAAAAACGATGGGCTATAACCCATGTTTTTTGAATTTTTGAATTTTTTTCAAATCCTCAAAAATGATGAAAAAATGCGTGTTATAGTATGCCGTACGGTAGGGGCTTTAGCCCATGTTTAAAAATGATGAAAAACGAGGTTTATAAAAATTCAAAATTTCAAAAAAACGATGGGCTATAACCCATGTTTTTTGAAATTTTGAATTTTTTTCAAAACCTCAAAAATGATGAAAAACTGCGTGTTATAGTATGCCGTACGGTAGGGGCTATAGCCCATGTTTAAAAATGATGAAAAACGAGGTTTAAAAAAATTCAAAATTTCAAAAAAACGATGGGCTATAACCCATGTTTTTTGAAAATTTGAATTTTTTTCAAATCCTCAAAAATTATGAAAAACTGCGTGTTATAGGATGCCGTACGGTAGGGGCTATAGCCCATGTTTAAAAATGATCAAAAAAGGGGTTTAATTTTTTTTCAAAATTTCAAAAAAACGATGGGCTATAACCCATGTTTTTTGAAATTTTGATTTTTTTTTCAAATCCTCAAAATGATGAAAAACTGCGTGTTATAGTATGCCGCACGGTAGGGGCTATAGCCCATGTTTAAAAATGATGAAAAACGAGGTTTAATTTTTTTTCAAAATTTCAAAAAAACGATGGGCTATAACCCATGTTTTTTGAAATTTTGAATTTTTTTCAAATCCTCAAAAATGATGAAAAACTGCGTGTTATAGTATGCCGTACAGTAGGGGCTATAGCCCATGTTTAAAAATGATGAAAAACAAGGTTTAAAAAAATTTAAAAATTTAAAAAAAACAATGGGCTATAACCCATGTTTTTTGAAATTTTGAATTTTTTTCAAATCCTCAAAAATGATGAAAAACTGCGTGTTATAGTATGCCGTACGGTAGGGGCTATAGCCCATGTTTAAAAATGATGAAAAACGAGGTTTAAAAAAATTCAAAATTTCAAATAAAACGATGGGCTATAACCCATGTTTTTTGAATTTTTGAATTTTTTTCAAAACCTCAAAAATGATGAAAAACTGCGTGTTATAGTATGCCGTACGGTAGGGGCTATAGCCCATGTTTAAAAATGATGAAAAACGAGGTTTAAAAAAAATCAAAATTTTGAAAAAACGATGGGCTATAACCCATGTTTTTTGAAATTTTGATTTTTTTTCAAATCCTCAAAAATGATGAAAAACTGCGTGTTATAGTATGCCGTACGGTAGGGGCTATAGCCCATGTTTAAAAATGATGAAAAACGAGGTTTAAAAAAAATCAAAATTTAGAATTTTTTTCAAATCCTCAAAAATGATGAAAAACTGCGTGTTATAGTATGCCGTACGGTAGGGGCTATAGCCCATGTTTAAAAATGATGAAAAACGAGGTTTAAAAAAATTCAAAATTTTGAAAAAACGATGGGCTATAACCCATGTTTTTTGAAATTTAGATTTTTTTTCAAATCCTCAAAAATGATGAAAAACTGCGTGTTATAGTATGCCGTACGGTAGGGGCTATAGCCCATGTTTAAAAATGATGAAAAACGAGGTTTAAAAAAATTCAAAATTTTGAATTTTTTTCAAATTATCAAAAATGATGAAAAACTGCGTGTTATAGTATGCCGTACGGTAGGGGCTATAGCCCATGTTTAAAAATGATGAAAAACGAGGTTTAAAAAAAAATCTAAATTTCAAATAAAACGATGGGCTATAACCCATGTTTTTTGAAATTTTGAATTTTTTTCAAATCCTCAAAATGATGAAAAACTGCGTGTTATAGTATGCCGTACGGTAGGGGCTATAGCCCATGTTTAAAAATGATGAAAAACAAGGTTTAAAAAAATTTCAAAATTTCAAAAAAACAATGGGCTATAACCCATGTTTTTTGAAATTTTGAATTTTTTTCAAATCCTCAAAAATGATGAAAAACTGCGTGTTATAGTATGCCGTACGGTAGGGGCTATAGCCTATGTTTAAAAATTATAAAAAACGAGGTTTAAAAAATTTCAAAATTTCAAAAAAACGATGGGCTATAATCCATGTTTTTTGAAATTTTGAATTTTTTTCAAATCCTCAAAAATGATGAAAAACTGCGTGTTATAGTATGCCGTACGGTAGGGGCTATAGCCCATGTTTAAAAATGATGAAAAACGAGGTTTAAAAAAATTCAAAATTTCAAATAAAACGATGGGCTATAACCCATGTTTTTTTAAATTTTGAATTTTTTTCAAAACCTCAAAAATGATGAAAAACTGCGTGTTATAGTATGCCGTACGGTAGGGGCTATAGCCCATGTTTAAAAATAATGAAAAACGAGGTTTAAAAAAATTCAAAATTTTGAAAAAACGATGGGCTATAACCCATGTTTTTTTTTATTTTGATTTTTTTTTTCAAATCCTCAAAAATGATGAAAAACTGCGTGTTATAGTATGCCGTACGGTAGGGGCTATAGCCCATGTTAAAAAATGATGAAAAACGAGGTTTAAAAAAAATCAAAATTTTGAATTTTTTTCAAATCCTCAAAAATGATGAAAAACTGCGTGTTATAGTATGCCGTACGGTAGGGGCTATAGCCCATGTTTAAAAATGATGAAAAACGAGGTTTAAAAAAAAATCTAAATTTCAAATAAAACGATGGGCTATAACCCATGTTTTTTGAAATTTTGAATTTTTTTCAAATCCTCAAAATGATGAAAAACTGCGTGTTATAGTATGCCGTACGGTAGGGGCTATAGCCCATGTTTAAAAATGATGAAAAACGAGGTTTAAAAAAAAATCTAAATTTCAAATAAAACGATGGGCTATAACCCATGTTTTTTGAAATTTTGAATTTTTTTCAAATCCTCAAAATGATGAAAAACTGCGTGTTATAGTATGCCGTACGGTAGGGGCTATAGCCCATGTTTAAAAATGATGAAAAACAAGGTTTAAAAAAATTTCAAAATTTCAAAAAAACAATGGGCTATAACCCATGTTTTTTGAAATTTTGAATTTTTTTCAAATCCTCAAAAATGATGAAAAACTGCGTGTTATAGTATGCCGTACGGTAGGGGCTATAGCCTATGTTTAAAAATGATAAAAAACGAGGTTTAAAAAATTTCAAAATTTCAAAAAAACGATGGGCTATAATCCATGTTTTTTGAAATTTTGAATTTTTTTCAAATCCTCAAAAATGATGAAAAACTGCGTGTTATAGTATGCCGTACGGTAGGGGCTATAGCCCATGTTTAAAAATGATGAAAAACGAGGTTTAAAAAAATTCAAAATTTCAAATAAAACGATGGGCTATAACCCATGTTTTTTTAAATTTTGAATTTTTTTCAAAACCTCAAAAATGATGAAAAACTGCGTGTTATAGTATGCCGTACGGTAGGGGCTATAGCCCATGTTTAAAAATAATGAAAAACGAGGTTTAAAAAAATTCAAAATTTTGAAAAAACGATGGGCTATAACCCATGTTTTTTTTTATTTTGATTTTTTTTTTCAAATCCTCAAAAATGATGAAAAACTGCGTGTTATAGTATGCCGTACGGTAGGGGCTATAGCCCATGTTAAAAAATGATGAAAAACGAGGTTTAAAAAAAATCAAAATTTTGAATTTTTTTCAAATCCTCAAAAATGATGAAAAACTGCGTGTTATAGTATGCCGTACGGTAGGGGCTATAGCCCATGTTTAAAAATGATGAAAAACGAGGTTTAAAAAAAAATCGAAATTTCAAATAAAACGATGGGCTATAACCCATGTTTTTTGAAATTTTGAATTTTTTTCAAATCCTCAAAATGATGAAAAACTGCGTGTTATAGTATGCCGTACGGTAGGGGCTATAGCCCATGTTTAAAAATGATGAAAAACAAGGTTTAAAAAAATTTCAAAATTTCAAAAAAACAATGGGCTATAATCCATGTTTTTTGAAATTTTGAATTTTTTTCAAATCCTCAAAAATGATGAAAAACTGCGTGTTATAGTATGCCGTACGGTAGGGGCTATAGCCCATGTTTAAAAATGATGAAAAACGAGGTTTAAAAAAATTCAAAATTTCAAATAAAACGATGGGCTATAACCCATGTTTTTTTAAATTTTGAATTTTTTTCAAAACCTCAAAAATGATGAAAAACTGTGTGTTATAGTATGCCGTACGGTAGGGGCTATAGCCCATGTTTAAAAATAATGAAAAACGAGGTTTAAAAAAATTCAAAATTTTGAAAAAACGATGGGCTATAACCCATGTTTTTTTTAATTTTTTTTTTTTTTTTCAAATCCTCAAAAATGATGAAAAACTGCGTGTTATAGTATGCCGTACGGTAGGGGCTATAGCCCATGTTAAAAAATGATGAAAAACGAGGTTTAAAAAAAATCAAAATTTTGATTTTTTTTCAAATCCTCAAAAATGATGAAAAACTGCGTGTTATAGTATGCCGTACGGTAGGGGCTATAGCCCATGTTTAAAAATGATGAAAAACGAGGTTTAAAAAAATTCAAAATTTTGAAAAAACGATGGGCTATAACCCATGTTTTTTGAAATTTAGATTTTTTTTCAAATCCTCAAAAATGATGAAAAACTGCGTGTTATAGTATGCCGTACGGTAGGGGCTATAGCCCATGTCTAAAAATGATGAAAAACGAGGTTTAAAAAAATTCAAAATTTCAAAAAAACGATGGGCTATAATCCATGTTTTTTGAAATTTTGAATTTTTTTCAAATCCTCAAAAATGATGAAAAACTGCGTGTTATAGTATGCCGTACGGTAGGGGCTATAGCCCATGTTTAAAAATGATGAAAAACGAGGTTTAAAAAAAATCTAAATTTAGAATTTTTTTCAAATCCTCAAAAATGATGAAAAACTGCGTGTTATAGTATGCCGTACGGTAGGGGCTATAGCCCATGTTTAAAAATGATGAAAAACGAGGTTTAAAAAAATTCAAAATTTTGAAAAAACGATGGGCTATAACCCATGTTTTTTGAAATTTAGATTTTTTTTCAAATCCTCAAAAATGATGAAAAACTGCGTGTTATAGTATGCCGTACGGTAGGGGCTATAGCCCATGTTTAAAAATGATGAAAAACGAGGTTTAAAAAAATTCAAAATTTTGAATTTTTTTCAAATTATCAAAAATGATGAAAAACTGCGTGTTATAGTATGCCGTACGGTAGGGGCTATAGCCCATGTTTAAAAATGATGAAAAACGAGGTTTAAAAAAAAATCTAAATTTCAAATAAAACGATGGGCTATAACCCATGTTTTTTGAAATTTTGAATTTTTTTCAAATCCTCAAAATGATGAAAAACTGCGTGTTATAGTATGCCGTACGGTAGGGGCTATAGCCCATGTTTAAAAATGATGAAAAACAAGGTTTAAAAAAATTTCAAAATTTCAAAAAAACAATGGGCTATAACCCATGTTTTTTGAAATTTTGAATTTTTTTCAAATCCTCAAAAATGATGAAAAACTGCGTGTTATAGTATGCCGTACGGTAGGGGCTATAGCCTATGTTTAAAAATGATAAAAAATGAGGTTTAAAAAAATTCAAAATTTCAAAAAAACGATGGGCTATAATCCATGTTTTTTGAAATTTTGAATTTTTTTCAAATCCTCAAAAATGATGAAAAACTGCGTGTTATAGTATGCCGTACGGTAGGGGCTATAGCCCATGTTTAAAAATGATGAAAAACGAGGTTTAAAAAAATTCAAAATTTCAAATAAAACGATGGGCTATAACCCATGTTTTTTTAAATTTTGAATTTTTTTCAAAACCTCAAAAATGATGAAAAACTGCGTGTTATAGTATGCCGTACGGTAGGGGCTATAGCCCATGTTTAAAAATAATGAAAAACGAGGTTTAAAAAAATTCAAAATTTTGAAAAAACGATGGGCTATAACCCATGTTTTTTTTAATTTTGATTTTTTTTTTTAAATCCTCAAAAATGATGAAAAACTGCGTGTTATAGTATGCCGTACGGTAGGGGCTATAGCCCATGTTAAAAAATGATGAAAAACGAGGTAAAAAAAAAATCAAAATTTTGAATTTTTTTCAAATCCTCAAAAATGATGAAAAACTGCGTGTTATAGTATGCCGTACGGTAGGGGCTATAGCCCATGTTTAAAAATGATGAAAAACGAGGTTTAAAAAAATTTCAAAATTTCAAAAAAACGATGGGCTATAACCCATGTTTTTGAAATTTAGATTTTTTTTTTCAAATCCTCAAAATGATGAAAAACTGCGTGTTATAGTATGCCGTACGGTAGGGGCTATAGCCCATGTTTAAAAATGATGAAAAACAAGGTTTAAAAATTTTTCTAAATTTCAAAAAAACAATGGGCTATAACCCATGTTTTTTGAAATTTTGAAATTTTTTCAAATCCTCAAAAATGATGAAAAACTGCGTGTTATAGTATGCCGTACGGTAGGGGCTATAGCCCATGTTTAAAAATGATAAAAAACGAGGTTTAAAAAAATTCAAAATTTCAAAAAAACGATGGGCTATAACCCATGTTTTTTTAAATTTTGAATTTTTTTCAAATCCTCAAAAATGATGAAAAACTGCGTGTTATAGTATGCCGTACGGTAGGGGCTATAGCCCATGTTTAAAAATGATGAAAAACGAGGTTTAAAAAAAATTCAAAATTTCAAATAAAACGATGGGCTATAACCCATGTTTTTTGAATTTTTTTTTTTTTTTCAAAACCTCAAAAATGATGAAAAACTGCGTGTTATAGTATGCCGTACGGTAGGGGCTATAGCCCATGTTTAAAAATGATGAAAAACGAGGTTTAAAATTTTTTCAAAATTTCAAAAAAACGATGGGCTATAACCCATGTTTTTTTAAATTTTGAATTTTTTTCAAATCCTCAAAAATGATGAAAAACTGCGTGTTATAGTATGCCGTACGGTAGGGGCTATAGCCCATGTTTAAAAATGATGAAAAACGAGGTTTAATTTTTTTTCAAAATTTCAAAAAAACGATGGGCTATAACCCATGTTTTTTGAAATTTTGATTTTTTTTCAAATCCTCAAAAATGATGACAAACTGCGTGTTATAGTATGCCGTACGGTAGGGGCTATAGCCCATGTTTAAAAATGATGAAAAACGAGGTTTAAAAAAAATCAAAATTTCAAAAAAACGATGGGCTATAACCCATGTTTTTTGAAAATTTGATTTTGTTTCAAATCCTCAAAAATGATGAAAAACTGCGTGTTATAGTATGCCGTAAGGTAGGGGCTATAGCCCATGTTTAAAAATGATGAAAAACGAGGTTTAATTTTTTTTTTTAATTTAAAAAAAACGATGGGCTATAACCCATGTTTTTTGAAATTTTGATTTTTTTTCAAATCCTCAAAAATTATGAGAAACTGCGTGTTATAGTATGCCGTACGGTAGGGGCTATAGCCCATGTTTAAAAATGATGAAAAATGAGGTTTAAAAAAAAATCAAAATTTCTAAAAAACGATGGGCTATAACCCATGTTTTTTTTTATTTTGATTTTTTTTTCAAATCCTCAAAAATGATGAAAAACTGCGTGTTATAGTATGCCGTACGGTAGGGGCTATAGCCCATGTTTAAAAATGATAAAAAACGAGGTTTAAAAAAATTCAAAATTTCAAAAAAACGATGGGCTATAATCCATGTTTTATTTTCAAATTTTGAATTTTTTTCAAAACCTCAAAAATGATGAAAAACTGCGTGTTATAGTATGCCGTACGGTAGAGGCTATAGCCCATGTTTAAAAATAATGAAAAACGAGGTTTAAAAAAAATCAAAATTTCAAATAAAACGATGGGCTATAACCCATGTTTTTTTTCAAATTTTGAATTTTTTTCAAAACCTCAAAAATGATGAAAAACTGCGTGTTATAGTATGCCGTACGGTAGGGGCTATAGCCCATGTTTAAAAATGATTAAAAACGAGGTTTAAAAAAAATTCAAATTTTCAAAAAAACGATGGGCTATAACCCATGTTTTTGAAATTTTGATTTTTTTTTTCAAATCCTCAAAATGATGAAAAACTGCGTGTTATAGTATGCCGTACGGTAGGGGCTATAGCCCATGTTTAAAAATGATGAAAAACAAGGTTTAAAAAAAATTCAAAATTTCAAAAAAACAATGGGCTATAACCCATGTTTTTTGAAATTTTGAAATTTTTTCAAATCCTCAAAAATGATGAAAAACTGCGTGTTATAGTATGCCGTACGGTAGGGGCTATAGCCCATGTTTAAAAATGATAAAAAACGAGGTTTAAAAAAATTCAAAATTTCAAAAAAACGATGGGCTATAACCCATGTTTTTTGAAATTTTGAAATTTTTTCAAATCCTCAAAAATGATGAAAAACTGCGTGTTATAGTATGCCGTACGGTAGGGGCTATAGCCCATGTTTAAAAATGATGAAAAACGAGGTTTAAAAAAAATTCAAAATTTCAAATAAAACGATGGGCTATAACCCATGTTTTTTGAATATTTTTTTTTTTTTCAAAACCTCAAAAATGATGAAAAACTGCGTGTTATAGTATGCCGTACGGTAGGGGCTATAGCCCATGTTTAAAAATGATGAAAAACGAGGTTTAAAATTTTTTCAAAATTTCAAAAAAACGATGGGCTATAACCCATGTTTTTTTTAATTTTGAATTTTTTTCAAATCCTCAAAAATGATGAAAAACTGCGTGTTATAGTATGCCGTACGGTAGGGGCTATAGCCCATGTTTAAAAATGATGAAAAACGAGGTTTAATTTTTTTTCAAAATTTCAAAAAAACGATGGGCTATAACCCATGTTTTTTGAAATTTTGATTTTTTTTCAAATCCTCAAAAATGATGACAAACTGCGTGTTATAGTATGCCGTACGGTAGGGGCTATAGCCCATGTTTAAAAATGATGAAAAACGAGGTTTAAAAAAAATCAAAATTTCAAAAAAACGATGGGCTATAACCCAATTTTTTTTGAAAATTTGATTTTGTTTCAAATCCTCAAAAATGATGAAAAACTGCGTGTTATAGTATGCCGTAAGGTAGGGGCTATAGCCCATGTTTAAAAATGATGAAAAACGAGGTTTAAATTTTTTTTTAAATTTCAAAAAAACAATGGGCTATAACCCATGTTTTTTGAAATTTTGATTTTTTTTCAAATCCTCAAAAATTATGAGAAACTGCGTGTTATAGTATGCCGTACGGTAGGGGCTATAGCCCATGTTTAAAAATGATGAAAAACGAGGTTTAAAAAAAAATCAAAATTTCTAAAAAACGATGGGCTATAACCCATGTTTTTTTTTATTTTGATTTTTTTTTCAAATCCTCAAAAATGATGAAAAACTGCGTGTTATAGTATGCCGTACGGTAGGGGCTATAGCCCATGTTCAAAAATGATGAAAAACGAGGTTAATTTCTTTTTCAAAAAGTTCAAAAAACGATGGGCTATAACCCATGTTTTTTGAAAATTTGAATTTTTTTCAAATCCTCAAAAATGATGAAAAACGTATAAACACAGTAGAGAACCTATGAAATCTATGAAAAGGCAACACGATGAGCAGAAAATAAAAATGAACCATGTAAATACAACACATTGAGCAGAGCACTGCGGGGACTTGAACCCTGTTCCGGTAAACCAGAAGTACCACAACCAGTGCCTTCGTTTTTGTTTTGTTGTCATTTACAGGTCCATTCATTGGAATGTAAATTTTACATTTCAAAAGTAATATATCAAGAAGAAAAACACAGAAGCACAAAACTTCTCTCTTGTTTTTTGAATTTTTTTTTTTTTTTCAAATCCTCAAAAATGATGACAAACTGCGTGTTATAGTATGCCGTACGGTAGGGGCTATAGCCCATGTTTAAAAATGATGAAAAACGAGGTTTAAAAAAATTCAAAATTTCAAATAAAACGATGGGCTATAACCCATGTTTTTTTTTATTTTGAATTTTTTTCAAAACCTCAAAAATGATGAAAAACTGCGTGTTATAGTATGCCGTACGGTAGGGGCTATAGCCCATGTTTAAAAATGATGAAAAACGAGGTTTAAAATTTTTTCAAAATTTCAAAAAAACGATGGGCTATAACCCATGTTTTTTTTAATTTTGAATTTTTTTCAAATCCTCAAAAATGATGAAAAACTGCGTGTTATAGTATGCCGTACGGTAGGGGCTATAGCCCATGTTTAAAAATGATGAAAAACGAGGTTTAATTTTTTTTCAAAATTTCAAAAAAACGATGGGCTATAACCCATGTTTTTTGAAATTTTGATTTTTTTTCAAATCCTCAAAAATGATGACAAACTGCGTGTTATAGTATGCCGTACGGTAGGGGCTATAGCCCATGTTTAAAAATGATGAAAAACGAGGTTTAAAAAAAATCAAAATTTCAAAAAAACGATGGGCTATAACCCAATTTTTTTTGAAAATTTGATTTTGTTTCAAATCCTCAAAAATGATGAAAAACTGCGTGTTATAGTATGCCGTAAGGTAGGGGCTATAGCCCATGTTTAAAAATGATGAAAAACGAGGTTTAATTTTTTTTTTAAATTTCAAAAAAACAATGGGCTATAACCCATGTTTTTTGAAATTTTGATTTTTTTTCAAATCCTCAAAAATTATGAGAAACTGCGTGTTATAGTATGCCGTACGGTAGGGGCTATAGCCCATGTTTAAAAATGATGAAAAACGAGGTTTAAAAAAAAATCAAAATTTCTAAAAAACGATGGGCTATAACCCATGTTTTTTTTTATTTTGATTTTTTTTTCAAATCCTCAAAAATGATGAAAAACTGCGTGTTATAGTATGCCGTACGGTAGGGGCTATAGCCCATGTTCAAAAATGATGAAAAACGAGGTTAATTTCTTTTTCAAAAAGTTCAAAAAACGATGGGCTATAACCCATGTTTTTTGAAAATTTGAATTTTTTTCAAATCCTCAAAAATGATGAAAAACGTATAAACACAGTAGAGAACCTATGAAATCTATGAAAAGGCAACACGATGAGCAGAAAATAAAAATGAACCATGTAAATACAACACATTGAGCAGAGCACTGCGGGGACTTGAACCCTGTTCCGGTAAACCAGATGTACCACAACCAGTGCCTTCGTTTTTGTTTTGTTGTCATTTACAGGTCCATTCATTGGAATGTAAATTTTACATTTCAAAAGTAATATATCAAGAAGAAAAACACAGAAGCACAAAACTTCTCTCTTGTTTTTTGATTTTTTTTTTTTTTTTCAAATCCTCAAAAATGATGACAAACTGCGTGTTATAGTATGCCGTACGGTAGGGGCTATAGCCCATGTTTAAAAATGATGAAAAACGAGGTTTAAAAAAATTCAAAATTTCAAATAAAACGATGGGCTATAACCCATGTTTTTTTTTATTTTGAATTTTTTTCAAAACCTCAAAAATGATGAAAAACTGCGTGTTATAGTATGCCGTACGGTAGGGGCTATAGCCCATGTTTAAAAATAATGAAAAACGAGGTTTAAAAAAATTCAAAATTTTGAAAAAACGATGGGCTATAACCCATGTTTTTGAAATTTTGATTTTTTTTTTCAAATCCTCAAAAATGATGAAAAACTGCGTGTTATAGTATGCCGTACGGTAGGGGCTATAGCCCATGTTAAAAAATGATGAAAAACGAGGTTTAAAAAAAATCAAAATTTTGATTTTTTTTCAAATCCTCAAAAATGATGAAAAACTGCGTGTTATAGTATGCCGTACGGTAGGGGCTATAGCCCATGTTTAAAAATGATGAAAAACGAGGTTTAAAACAATTTCAAATTTTCAAAAAAACGATGGGCTATAACCCATGTTTTTGAAATTTAGATTTTTTTTTTTCAAATCCTCAAAATGATGAAAAACTGCGTGTTATAGTATGCCGTACGGTAGGGGCTATAGCCCATGTTTAAAAATGATAAAAAACGAGGTTTAAAAAAATT
>NC_139704.1:38861631-38921631 GCF_964188405.1 Protomyctophum parallelum
CGTTAGGCGTTGATTTAGCGTCGCCATCGTATCTTACGTAACTTACGTAAGTTACGTAGTTTACGGCCCGCTCTTAGCCTTCAGCCTTCCGGCGTCGCGCTAACTAGCCACAGCCTCGCTAACTTTCAAGCTATCTTCAGCCGTTAGGCGTTGATTTAGCGTCTCCAGCGTGCCTTACAACGCTGACTTGACGTCCAGCCGAACGGCGCCGTCAACTAGCATTCTCCGAGCGTAAGTTACGTAAGTTACGTAGTTTACCGCCCGCAGCTACATGCTACCTCCCGCTCTTAGCCTTCAGCCTTCCGGCGTCGCGCTAACTAGCTACAGCCTCGCTACCCTCCGAGCTATCTTCAGCCGTTAGGCGTTGATTTGGCTTCACCATCGTATCTCACAACGCTAGCTTGACGTCCAGCCGAACGGCGCCGTTAGCTAGCATTCTCCGAGCGTACGTTGGTTACGTAAGTAGGTTACGAGAGTTACGTAAGTTACGTTCCATAACCCTGGTTTTTTGAGTTAATTTTTTAATTTTTATTAAATCAACTCCATCGCACACCATGGCCACCGGCGGTGACGACAGTGACTTCGACCCCCCCCCCATGGAACCAAAGAGTTGCTTCAGACATGGCTGTCTCTACCTCCTCTCCCAGACAGACACACATGCACTGTGCATGTTTTGTCTTTGTCTTCCACACATCAGAGATGCCTTGAGAACACACCACAGTTTCACAACGTGGTTTTCTCTGTTTGGACAGCTGATCTTCAGTGGAGCACCACGAGTCCTACTCTTTCTACTCCACCACCACTTTACTTTTACCCTGTTTTGTGAGTTACAGACAGTTTTCCTCACAACAATTTTGTTATATTATATATTATTATTATATAATGATATTATATTATAACTTAAAAGAGAAGTGCTTCTACAAGCTCTTGGACTGCTGGTTCCTCCTTCAAGCTGCACCAACACCCAAGACGACCTGCAGGGGTGACAACAGCCCTCCCGGGTTCCCCGAGGAGGAACGCCACCGGGGGTCTAGAGCATGGGTCTAAAGCATGCTCGCCAGGCTTTCGAGACCCCTGGTCTCTCCCCCTGCTGCTTCTGTTGCAGACAGGGAGACAGACTGACGCATCTCACGCGTCAAGAGTCACCAAGACAGGTCCCTGGTCGACACCTCCGAGCCCTGCTGTCCCGACCAGCCCCAAACCTCGAGGTCTAGGCCCAACGCCTCGTCCTCTCTCTCCAGACCCCTCAACCTTGACGCGTCTCAGAGACACCATGGCGAGTCCTTCCTCGGCTCCTCCCCTGCCAGGAAGGCGACTCGGACCGCCAACAACAAGCTCCACACGCTCTTCACCACACTGGTGAACAGGCCTGTGGAGCCAGACCCAAGACATCAGCCAGGCCTCGCCGGCTGGCTCTGGGTGCTGCTCTCCCTCCAGCGGGATCTCGTCGGCCCACCAACGAGGCTCCCCCGATCCGGGTGGTTGCGACGACGGGATGTCGGATGCAGTCCTAGGCCTCCACCGACAACTACCGCTACTACTACTTCACGCAGCGGCCAGACGCACAAGTCTCACTCGACGTGGTTCCCCAGCGACCCTCGACTACCGACTGCTTCCCTCAACATTACAGGTATGTACATTGTGAAGCTAGGTTTGTTTAGCTGTTTAGCTAACCTTTTCGAGGTCGGGAGTAGCAACCTCGTTGGATGGCCGATGCCACCCTAGCATGCTTAGCATTCTAGATAGGCTGCTTTCAAGGTGGACGATGGACAACGAGCTCCTCCAAGAGCTCCCTCCGTGGACGTGAGGGACAAATGTCCCCCACGCCCCACTGACCAACGCCGCCGCCCTCCAGCAGCCGCGGCCGGCACTAGGGAGGGCCACGCCAGCCTGGCCGCCAAGAAGATGTATGCCCTTGCTGCTGCACAGGGCAAACATCTCAACGCCGCTTCACTGCTCCAAGGATCTCTCACAGCCATCTTCGCGGGTATGGGGGCTGTCCCCTCCCGCGATGAGGTGACGGAGATGAAACGACGGCAAGGCTCAGCAGAAGTAGTGACACTTCCTGCCTCCCGGGGGAGACGCACCCTGACGTCTTCCCCCATCCCCCCCGCCTCAGGGCTTGCACTGGGCGTAGTAGTCTCGAACTGCACTCCCGAGCCGCCCCACAAGAGGTTGAGGCTCATGGCACGGGTTCCCGCCACGTACGGGCCCGTGACCAAGCCACACAAGTCTGCACTAAATGCACATGTTTCTGTATGTTTCTCCATAATAAGGGCACTGCCCAAAACAATAAGAAAACAACAAGAACACCAATGTCGGGGGACCATGAACCCTCTGTCAGGGGCAACCCACGGGCTGGCCACTGCAGAGGGGCGGGGCATGAAACTGGTGGCGTACTCAAACGCCACTGGGGAGACGGGTCATGCCGAAAATTTTCTCTGGTCTGAGGGTGGACCACCCTTTAACCAGGCGCATTGCATAGTGGGAACGCCACGGCGCGTCACCATGGGTTCTGCGCACCTTAGCGAAGGGTTACAGACTCCAGTTCGCTATGAGACCCACCGCGTTCGGAGAGGTCATCTTCACCGAAGCACGGGGTCAAGCTGGCCATATACTCCAACAGGAGACGATAACTCTAGTGGAGAAGAAGGCCGTCAGAGGTGCCCCTCAGCCAGAACCGCAACGGTTTCTACTCGGGGGACCATGAACCCTCTGTCAGGGGTAACCCACGGGCTGCCCACTGCAGAGGGGCGGGGCATGAAGCCGGTGGCGTGCTCAAACGCCACTGGGGAGACGGGTCATGCCGAAAATGTCTCTGGTCTGGGGGTGGACCACCCTTTAACCAGGTACATTGCACAGTGGGAACGCCACGGCGCGTCACCATAGGTTCTGCACACCTTAGCGAAGGGTTACAGACTCCAGTTCGCTATGAGACCCCCCATGTTCGGCGAGGTCATCTTCACCGAAGCACGGGGTCAAGCTGGCCATATACTCCCAACAGGAGATAATGTCTCTAAAGGAGGCCGTCAGAGAGGTGCCCCTCAGCCAGAGCCGCAGCGGTTTCTACTCCCGCTACTTTCTGGTCAAGAAAAAGGGGGGGGGGGCTCCGTCCTATCCTGGACCTTCGAGCACTCAACAGACATCTCAAAACTTTCAAGTTTAAGATGCTGACGGCCAAGTCTCTGGCACGTTCCATACGCCCAGGCGATTGGTTCACGTCCATAGATCTAAAAGACTCCTTTTTCACATCCCTATCTACCCACCACACAGGAAGTTCCTGAGGTTCGGGTTTCAGGGGAGAGTGTACGAGTATACAGTTCTCCCCTTTGGGATGTCCCTTAGTCTCAGGGTCTTTGTTCGATGCACGGAAACTGCTCTCGCCCCATTACGGCAACAGGGTCTCCGGGTTGCAAGCTACATCGACGACTGGCTTCTGAGCGCGGCCTTGGAGCAGGAAGCGGTACAGAACACAGCCAGGGTATTGTCCCACGTGACCTCTCTAGGTTTCAACGTGAACCATACCAACAGCATGTTGACGCCAACGCAGTCCACGGACTTCATAGGCATCACGTTGGACTCAGTCGCGTACACTGCGAAACTGAGCGCCGACCGGGTGGACGACCTACTGAAGTGTGCCGCACAGTTCAGGACGGGCCACACACTTCAACTCGGGGTGTGCCTGCGCATGGCAGGCCTCATGGCCTCAGCCATATCTCTGGCACGCTGGGCAGGCTGTACATGAGACCTTTCCGGTTGAAGTCTCTACACCTGCCTCCCAAGTTCACACGGCGCCGGGTGAGAGTCTCCCTGGGCTGTGTATTGGCCTTGGAATGGTGGTCTGACAGACGCAACCTGACGGAGGGGGTACCGCTGGGGTTGCCCCTGTCCAGAAGGGTGGTCACCACGGACGCCAGTCTTTCTGGCTGGGAGCCACTCACGAGGGCAGGACGGCCAGAGGGGTGTGGAACGGTTCCCTAGAGGGATCCGCTCACATCAACTGTCTAGAACTTCTGGCGGTGTTTTTCCTCGCCTTGAAGGAGTTCGAGCCGTTTCCTCGGGGGACATCACGCGTTGGTCCGTACGGACAACACCACGACGATGGCCTACATCATCAGACAAGGGGGGATCAAATCCCTGCGTCTGTGCTCACTAGCTCACAGACTGCTGGTCTGGTGTGACGGCCGGTTCATCTCCCTCACGGCTTGTCACGTCCCAGGACGCCAGAACTCAGCTGCGGACCTCCTATCGAGAGGCCCACTCCGCTACAGCGAATGGTCCCCCCATCCATGGGTGGTGGGCCAAATGTGGCGCAGATTTGGAGTTCCGGTGGCGGACCTATTTGCCACGGGGGAGAACACGAAGTTCCCCCTGTTCTTCTCCCTCACAGGCAGGCCGCCTCTGGGTCTGGATGCCTTAGCGCATCAGTGGCCTCAGGGCCTACTCTACGCCTTCCCACCGCTGGAACTGATCCCACAAGTTCTAGCCAGGGTGAGAGTTTTGGGCTCGGGGCTGCTACTGGTGGCTCCGGCCTGGGGGTCCTGGAGACAGGACATCGCTTCCCTCCTCTATCGCGACCCTTGGCGACTCCCTCTGAGGGTCGACCTGCTAACGCAGGCCAACGGCGAGATATTCCACCCGCGCCCCCAGCACTTGGACCTTTGGGTTTGGCCTGTGAGGGGGCACCGCTCGCGGTAGCGGATCTGCCACAGAATGTCATAGAGACTATTCTGAGTGCTAGAACAGTCTCCACCAGACGCCGGTGCAACACGGCTTGGCAGCTGTTTGAACGTTGGTGCTCGACCAGGCCTGGTGGGGTCCTTCCTTTCCAGGCCTCGGTGGGGCCCATCCGGACCTACCTGCAGGAATTCCTGGACAGAGGTCTAGGCTTGTCCTCGGTTGAGGTCAACTCGGCGGCGATATCCGCCTCCCACTTAGGTGTGAACAACGGACCGGTGAGTGAGAACCGCTGATCCGTCAGTTCATGAAGGGTGTCCTACACCTTAGACCGGTTGCCAGATCCCTGGTCGTAGCCTGGGATCTGACGGTGGTATTGTATGCGCTTAAGAAGGAGCCATTCGAACCACTGGAGGCAGTGGATTTGAAGTTTCTCTCGCTGAAGACCACGCTGCTGGTCGCACTGACGACTGCGAAGCGTGCTAGTGACATCCACGCACTCTCAGTCAATGAGAGCTGCATGAGGTTTAGTGGTAACAACGCTAAGGTCACGGTTAGGCCGAACTTGTCTTTCAAGCCAAAGGCCTTTCCTGCTGGTCGTGACCCGGTGGAGCTCTTGGCGTTCCACCCACCGCCTTTTGCCTCAGAGGAGGACAGGCGGCTACACTGTCTCTGTCCAGTCAGGGCGATCAGACTGTACAGGGACAGGACAGCTCCCTTCAGACAGGGAGATCAACTCTTTGTCTCTTGGGCCTCCCACGCCAGGTGGCAGGGGAAGCCTATAACAAAGGTGAGGCTTTCACAGTGGGTTGTGGAAGCTATACAACTGGCTTACACCAGTAGTGTGGTGGAGCTCCCTGAAGGGTTAAAAGCTCACTCCACGAGGGGCATGGCGGCATCCTGGGCCTTGGCACGGGGCGTCCCCATCCAGGATGTGTGCGCAGCGGCAAGTTGGTCGTCTCCCTTGACCTTTGCCACGTATTATAATCTTGACGTGGCACCCAGGGACTTAGCCCAGGCGGTCGTGGGTGCGGCAGCGCAGTGATTGACAGTACATAGTGCCCCCATGTTCGCATAAGCGTTCCCTAGAGTGGCTCTATGAGATGGTTAGCCATCAAGCCCGTTTCACGGGCACATGAGGCAGCTTGCTGTCGGCTCCTTAGTAGGGATTGATAGCAGTCGGACAGGTTGGTCTGTCCCGCTATCGGCTTTGCTCTACCTGGTCAGGGACCTAGGTAGCCTTTAATTGTCCTCCTTACGGGAGTATACACGTGCCACGCCTGAGGGTGACGTGCGTGTGTCTCTTGATAGGTGGACCGTGGATCGGTCCTATCAGCCGGTGTGATCATACGGGAGTGTTATGATCCCCATATGACTCTCTTCGAGAGAGGAACTTAAGACAACTTCGGGTTACTTCAGTAACCTCAGTTGTATAAGTGACTCGAAGAAGAGAGTCATCAAGACGCCCTTCTGCTTTGTCAGCGGCAGAAAGGTAGATTGATAGGAATGACGCTCACGGGACCAACCCCCGGTTTTATACCGAGTGGGTGGGGTTAGGGAGGTCACCGTGAGCTTCACGTTCACGATCCAATGGAATTGTTCGTGAGTACATGCAGAGTTTCTGTGCTTTTGCGCCACCAGGTGGCGGCACCCCATATGACTCTCTTCTTCGAGTCACTTATACAACTGAGGTTACTGAAGTAACCCGAAGTTATAGCCCATCGTTTTTTTAAATTTTGAAGAAAAAAAAAGTATCCTCGTTTTTCATCATATTCGAGGTTTTGAAAAATATGGAGAAAAAAAACATGGGTTATAGCCCATCGTTTTTTGAAATTTAGATTTTTTTTAATCCTCGTTTTTCATCATTTTTGACCATGGGCCAAATAAAAGGTGCTCCCCTCCCCCATATATGACATGCTCTAGTTAGTCTAGTATGTGGAGTCTGCCTGTAGTATAAACTCATTTTTGAAAAAAGGGGAAAAAAAAGTTTCTCTCCTTTTGTGAAAAGCTGGAATTTGCACGATGGCAGACTGTGTGTAACTCTGCAGTTCCATGGACCTCTAATATGGACCCCCAACCTGACTGCCGAGTGAGACAGTGGACCCGGCCTCTTCACAGGGGCCAATCAAAAGTGTGACCGTGGACCACGCCTCTTCACGGGGGCCAATCAAAAGTGTGACCGTGGACCGCGCCTCTTCACGGGGGCCAATCAAAAGTGTGACCGTGGACCACGCCTCTTCACGGGGGCCAATCAAAAGTGTGACCGTGGACCCGGCCTCCTCACAGAGAACGACCATGGATTACTACACCACATCCTAATACATTATCTGACAACATTGCTATAGCACATCTTACACCATTCATTATTGCTACTAGTTGTATTTGCCTGTATCTTTCCTGTCTTTCTTGTATTTATTTCTATGCTTCTAACTGGGAGAAGCATTTCCTGTCTGTGCCAATACTGTATATTGTACAATACACTTTTCAGATGGTTGACATTTCTCGTTTAAAAAAAAATGTTTTAGTAGTCTTGCAAAATATTCTAATTCATTGGCGTACATGAGCTGTACGCCATAATCAAAAATAAAACAAAAAAAGGTTAATACTTCACTTTATGCACAATGAATTGAGAATATATGAACGTTTTATTAATTATATTACGGAAGAAAAACTTTTACAAAATATTCTAATTACATGGGATGGACCCGTATAGTAAACCGACAAATATTACAGTAAGTCTTTTTTTCGTGACTTCAGACTTCTGATGTATCGGTGTAGGGCCAAAGTTCATGTATAGAAATGTTTGGGCATTTTGATGAAAGATCGTGGGAGGAATGATAAAATAGCAGGTGATCTAAGGTCAGAGGTCAAAAGTCAGAACAGTGAGGCAAGAGGAGACCCATGGTTATCTATAGCCAAATTCCAATACCCAAAATCTCGGCCACTCGCTCACTCCCACTCAGGGTCATTCCAGCATGACCCGGAAATTATTAAACGTGCCAATTGTTAACTTGCTCCATTGAGGAGTCGAGTGGAGGAGCCGAGTGGGCTCTCCGAGAGCGCATAGAGCGAGTGTACATCAGGTGCAGGCTCGGTGGTGTTTTAGAGCGCATAGAGCGAGTGTACATCAGGTGCAGGCTCGGTGGTGTTTTAGAGCGCATAGAGCGAGTGTACATCAGGTGCAGGCTCGGTGGTGTTTTAGAGCGCATAGAGCGAGTGTACATCAGGTGCAGGCTCGGTGGTGTTTTAGAGCGCATAGAGCGAGTGTACATCAGGTGCAGGCTCAGTGGTGTTTTAGAGCGCATAGAGCGAGTGTACATCAGGTGCAGGCTCGGTGGTGTTTTAGAGCGCATAGAGCGAGTGTACATCAGGTGCAGGCTCGGTGGTGTTTTAGAGCGCATAGAGCGAGTGTACATCAGGTGAAGGCTCGGTGGTGTTTTAGAGCGCATAGAGCGAGTGTACATCAGGTGAAGGCTCGGTGGTGTTTTAGAGCGCATAGAGCGAGTGTACATCAGGTGCAGGCTCGGTGGTGTTTTAGAGCGCATAGAGAGAGTGTACATCAGGTGAAGGCTCGGTGGTGTTTTTTTGTCTCCTCGCGGCGGATTTCCGCATCACGTGTATATTAGTTATTTTCCTTCTCAGTGACATAAGTCCTCCTCCTCCACGTGTGGCACAGAAAACACTGCTTGAAACCCGATACTAGCTATGCCGCCCCCCCCGATCCACTGGTCAGCGCGCTGCGGCTGACCAAACAGTCATGCACTCACAGACGCACACATTAAACTAAAAAGCGTTGCCATTTGTTGAAGACACATTTTGGCTGAATTAGAGCTTCAGAACAGCCTACATATGTGAAAGTGAAAGGACCACAACAAGCCACTCACTGGCTTTATTGCGTTGTGTGATATAAGCATAATAAAAGTAGGCTATATAAAATATAGGCTATATTGTGCGCACGTCATCTGCCTCAAAAGCTAGTTAATTGCACAGACTGCTAAGAATGAGGCAATTCTTTTTTTTTTTTATATGTGAAATGAAGACCGGAGGAGGGACTGTCAGAGAGGGGGGGGTGATTCATACAAGCAAAAAGGAACGCGGGCTGGTTAGAAATTCCCTTCACAATCATATACCGCAATATATAAGTTTGCGCATATGCACCATTTCAGGAATAAATAGCCTTGCACACGTCACCATACAGATACAGGCATACACATTGGCCTCAGTTACATGCACAAAATGAGGCTATATTCTTCTGTAGACTAGTCACTGTACGGCTCTGGGTTTGGAGTTCCAGTGATCCAGCTGTGTGACACCGTTCCACCACTTTTGCTTTGTCAATGTAAACGTATGTTTTCCCATGCCAATAAAGCCCTTTGAATTGATACACGTCATAAGTGATCGCAGAAATGTGCCGTCGCTTTGAAATGACAGCGTAGTACATTCTGATTCTAGAGGCAAATCCACCACTGTCCTCGCATTGAATCCTCTCCTCGCTGGGGGCGGAGTGAGTGGAGGACGCGAGGGGAGTGAGCGAGTGTGAAATATTGGAATTTTGCAAAAGTTGTCCACGGTCAAACGGTTCATGAGCTATGCCCGTTTAAAGTTAGCATTTTCAGTTGAGTGCTATAGGGCCACCCATTGGCCAATGTTTGTGGGCTTCGCGTCCTCACCGTTTGGCATTGCCCTCTAGAGGTTGTCCCGATCAGAAATAGGGCCAAGCGTCATTTTCAAATGATCGGGAGCCAAAAAAAAAAAACCCACCATACAGTATGTGACCATCGTGCAAATTCCAGCTTTTCACCAGAAGAGGAAAACTTAGTTTTTCTTCAAAATTAGTCAATAGCACATGCAGACTCTTCACATACTAGAGTATGTCTGAAATAAGTGCCAGAGCTGAAATCAACATGTAAATGCTTAAACACGTAGCTAGGTGTAATGCTAGAGACCACAGAAGTGATCCTTTCTACAAGACATTACCTCTATAAGCCATAAATCCAATGGCAGTCAAATTTGGTCACATAGTTCAGCCAGAACTGCCATTTTTGGTGGAAGGAGGAGAGAAAAATAAGGGACCAAGAGTCCCTTCGGGCTTGGTCCCTAAATGGACTTGTAACCCAACTGTAGAGTACAAACACGGTAAAGAACCTGGGGGTTATCTATGAAAAGGAAGCACAATGAGCAGAAAATGAACCATGTAAATACAACATTGAGGGCACCACAGGGAGTTGAACCCCATTCTGGTAAACCAGTAGTACCACACCAGTGCCTTAATTGGTTTTGTTGTAATTTACAGGTCCAAAAGCAATCACATTCAAAACAATTTGAATCATAACGGACTATAAATGATAGCCATGATTATGTCTTTATACAATTGAAATCCAGAAGAAGACTCACTCCACAAATACCATGAGGAAAACTCCTCAGACATAAACTAAGAAAATTTATTTTTTTCGTGCTCATAAAGTGCTGCAAAGTGCTAAAAGTGAAAAGTGCAGCAGAAAACCTTTGGGTCATAGGCCCATCATCAATGCCTCGCCTACTGACCGGCATGAATGAAGTTTTAGCTGCAAATGGCAGCATAAATAAATCACATCAATACACACCACATAATGTGATGTGAACTGACACGATGAAGCTTCACTCGCACATTATAAAAGACATACATCACATCAATCCACATCACATTCCTAACCCTAACCTCATCATGTGATGTGGGGATGACGTGATGAAGCCTTACTCACCAATGTGAAATGATACGAGACATAAACACACATCACATACCGGGCCTGTGTTCATATGTGATGTGAGCTTATATGAAGCTTTACTCACAAATTAGATCTGATAATATAGCACCAACAATAGTCTTATGACCTAGAAGTTTGCTGCTGGACTTTCACTTTAAGCACTTAGAGCGCTTTATGAACATGAACAAAACAAAAAGATTCTTGGTCTCCACCCAAGCAGTTGGCCATAAGTTTGTGGCCAGTTTTTCTAGCCAGTTGTCCCACATTCTTATTTTAAAATCGACATGTAAAGTGTTTTCAAAAGAATTGCCCACATTTAAATATACATTACAATTTATGCCATTTGTGGACGATTGACATAAATTATACGAGGTCCAAATTATGCAATGGCAGAAGCATTCTTTGGACCCCAGTATTTGTCAGCAATACAGAAACTATGAACACAACATAGGATGACATTAGAACACAAGGGCAATGAACAGAGTGTATGGCGTGCGATGAGCTATCCGCAATTTGTGAAATAATCACATAGAAATATCACATAAATGCACATCACATAACGGCCTGTGTTCATATCTGATGTGAAGTGACGTGATGGCGCTTTACCGGCAAATGACAACGCAAATGACGTGAAACGATACAGCTCCAATCAAATGATTAGAAACTGTATGCGAGACACGACCCGACACACGCACCACATACACTAGTGAAGAACTAGTGATAGATAGGAAAGAAATAAATTACTTATAAAAAATAAAGCAAAATGCGATAAAAAACTCTGAGACCAGAAAAACCAATAACTTTATTAAAGCAAAGAATAGAAGATGAAAGGTCGGGGTAGAAACCGTGCATGTCCAAAACAGTTAATTTTCTGGACTTGTGATCCGATAATATTTATATAATAATCTGTGTTCCAATGTTATTATTTAGTCACAAGCTCTTGTTTATACTTAAACAGTTCGAAACATTAACATAATAGGTTATATTCAATAATTGATGATCTTTGCATCGTGAGCTTGTAGATCAGCTATTTGCTACTTTAGTGTGTGACACTGTAGCATAACCAAGTAAGGACATTAAATTTACAGAAGATTGAACTATGGAGATACAAGGTTTCTGCCCGACAGCCAAAGATAATAAACTACGCCCACTTACCTTCAATATCAGCACTAAACAAAACAAACCAACCAAGGAAGAAAATCTGCCATAATTTTCTTCCCGTTAGTTTGGACAGATCTACAGCATAGAAGGCTGTAAACAGTGTTAAGCAGGCTACATGCTACCATAATGATACCGGATATAAGTCACATCACATTTGTACACACAGTCAACTAGTGAAGAACTAGGGCAATAGATAAGCAATGAGAAATAAATAAATAAATAAAACACTTTTTTTTATTAAAAGAGAAAGAGAAAGGAAACAATAGAAACTCAAACTCGACACAGAAAACAGTACAGAAAGACTACAACAGAACATACATAATGTGATGTGACGTGAAAGCTTTACCCGTATATTATGTTAAACAATACAAAAATCACATAGCCCATAGTGGCATGTGATGTAGAGTGGCATTATACTCAAATGACGTGAAACGATACACGGTGCGAATGACAACCTACGGTATGGTAGCATGTAGCATGTAGCCCACTTACACAAGCAGCAGGAATCAAGGTTCATTACTAACCTTCACTACCAACAACAGCATAGAGTTTGTACCTTCAATACCGACGTCGCCTTGTCAGCTTCACGTTCTGAAATGACAGGGGGGAAAAAAATAAACATTTAGTTGTCTGCCTACAGGATGACATTTTGGAAGTCATAACAGTCACTGAAAGCTGTGTCACCATTATTTTACTGTATTAACAACAGTCACTGACAGGGCTGTGTCACCATTATTTTACTGTATTAACAACAGTCACTGACAGGGCTGAGTCACCAATATTTTACTTTAATGTCACAAATTGTGATTAAAGCTGCTATAAGCAATAATGTCAATTTTAATGATTTTTATTTTATTCAGACGCCAGCAATGACTAAAACACTCCCAAAAATGATTTAGTCTCTGCAGTCAAAGATGTTCCTAGAAGCTTTGTTATTGGTCAGAGAAAAAGAAAAGAACCCGGTCAAAATGACTGACCAATCAGGAAGTAGACAGGCAAATCGACCAATGACAAAGCTAGGAACATCTTTGAATGCAGATTGTGGCCCCAAGATGTGTCAGACACAAAATATTGTTTACCCATTGCTGGCAGTCTGACTACCAAAAAATAAAGTAATTACATTTGACTATTGCTTATAGCAGCTTTAACGATTCAACCCATTAAAGGGCGACTTCACCCCTTTTGCAACCAGAGCTTATTTTAATGATCTTTGGGAGACAAGAAACACTTTCCTGGGTTTTTTATGTGGGTAATCGTCGTTTTTAGATATGTAGCATTTCAAAAGTGTCCATGGGCTCCATGATGTCTATAGCCAAATTCCAATACCCAATATCTCGGCCACTCGCTCACTCACACTCGCTCACTCCAGCATGGCAAATGACGGTGAAATTGGTGACCTGCCAAATATGTGACCATCTTGTTCACACAACTATTACATGGAAGTCTTTAAATACATGGCCTAAATACAGTTAGGTTGAACTTTGCTAATGAACAAACTGCAACAATTGACATTAGGACACATTTACATTATGTGATTGTCTACACGGTTGTCACATATCTCAGCAGGTCACCAATTCCACCATAACACCACCTTGCTGGAATGACTGAGTACGAGTGAGCGAGTAGCCGAGATTCTGGGTATTGGAATTTGGCTATGGACACTGGGCTCACTTCCTTCCTGGACTACATGTTGTCTCAGTAAGACAGCCCTCCCCTATGCACAAGGAGCAGTGCACCAAAGCATTATGGGAATTGTAGTCTGGGTAGGAAGTGTCCATGACATCATGGACACTTTGAAATACTAAAAACACATAAAAACCTCAGTAAGGCGTTTCTCCCAAACATAATTAAAATAAGATTGTTGCAAAAGGGGTGAAGTGTATTTTTTGGCAAAGTATAAGTAATTAAGGCATACAATTAGTCATATCTGCCTCGTGTAGCTTGTTTATGAAGACTAAAAGCCTTAAACTTTGTATTCATGTGTTAATCGCAATCATATGTATGACAATGAATGGTCAACTTAACATGTAATGGTGACACAGCCCTTGTTTCTACTACAGCCACATGTAATCCAGGTACGTACCGTGGGGGGCCTTCCGTCGCTCGGTTGAAGATAGCCGGTATTAATAGAGCCGCGTAGGTTGTATGGCACAATACGTCCCGAGCACCGTACGCCTCGTAATCTCAGGGAGCGTTCGTTGACACCGTTATACGTTTCAGCTCAGCCGAGTAGACACTCTATTACCAATACCAGCCATCTCCTGATGACCCCATCCAAGGTAACCGCATGACACCAAGGTCACATGATTAACCTGTAAGACATAAATAAAAAACAACATTACACTCTTTCCCCAGATTTCATACATTGTCAAATTCATATAATATTTAAAGGATATTTCACTTTATCCTCTACTCAGGCTTATGTGAACACTGCAGACAGCTTTTAAGTTGCTCGATTCAGTATTTAGATATTCAATATTCATTTTAGCTGTCCCGTCCCCTTTCCGTTACAAAACATTGTAACTTCAAACTCCATTTTAACCATGATAGATTGATCGAAAACACCCAACCTTTTTTCTGGCGTCTTTCAAATACGTGAGGGGGCCGTGGCTTTTCATTTAGCCTACCGTTCTTATTTATTTTTGATGCTTTAGTCTGTTCCGGCCTCCTTCTGGAGGGCATTTTCCAAAATAAATTATTAAAAGATGAATAAGAACGGTAGGCTAAATGAAAAGGCACAGCCCACTCATGTATTTGAAGGACACCATCAGTCACCAGGAAATAAGTTAAAATGGTTCAAATGGATTTTGAAGTTTGCATAGGAAGGGGTCAGGGCAGTAAAATATTTAATATCTAATTACTGAATAAAGTAACTTAAAAACTGTAGTGTTCACATAAGCCCCAGTAGATAATACAATAAAAAAAAGTTTGTTTTTTAAAGTGAATTGTCCCTTAAAGATATTGGGGGGGGGGAAAAAAATCTAAACTTCAAAATCTACATTATATAACTTGAGTCAAAGTAAAAACATTTCAAATGGGACAATCTGCATACTTGTTCATTTTGAACAGAAGAAAAACCTTTTGAAAATAGCAGATCTAAAAGCTCACAATGCGTCACATCACATTCACAATGCATTGTGAGCTTGTAGATCAGCCATTTTCAAATGGCCACAATATGGCTGTAGTGGTAAATGAACAATGTAGGCTAGTATGTTTAGTAATAATTACAAAACTACAAACTAGATAAGTGTCCAAATAGAGTACATTTTCTACACTATACTTCAGTAAAGGTAATGATTTACTTTCCACCAATGTTGGGAACCATGGTTCGTTTGTTAGCTTCTCTAAGGCCTCGATCACGCCTAAAAAACACCCGTCTTGTGTCTTGTCTGTGTTTGATGGCCGCCTCAATGCTTTTCCAATGGAAGTCACATGGTTTGAGCAAACATTTGTTTGATGGCTGTGTTCCATCCCCCTCCCCACATTTGGTTTGACCAAATGTTTGGTCAAACCATGTGACTTCCATTGGAAATACATTGGGGCGGCCATTAAACACAGACAAGACAAATGTTTCACACAGACTGTTCCGTGTTTGATGGCCACCTCAATGCTTTTCCAATGAGTCACATGGTTTGACCAAACACTTGTGTTTGATTGCCCCCCCTCCATCAAACACAAATGTTTGGTCAAACCATGTGCCTCCCATTGGAAATGCATTGGGGCGGCCATTAAACCCAGACAAGACACACGACAAGTTTTTTTATGTGTAAGCGAGGCCCAAGGCCTCTTTCACACATAAACATATGTTCTGTGCTCTGCCTGTGTTTGATGGCCGCCTCAATGCCTTTCCAATGGAAGTCACATGGTTTGACCAAACATTTGTATTTGATGGAGGGGGGCAATCAAACACAAGTGTTTGGTCAAACCATGTGCCTCCCATTGGAAAAGCATTGAGGCGGCCATCAAACACAGGCAGGGAAACAGAACATGTCTTCTTCATGTGTGAATGAGGCCTGAAAAGGACAAACATTGATGACATTGTTGTCCATTTAGTGTCACAACAAACAGTCCTATAAATACTCTAATGTTTAACCCATTTTGGTGTTAGCATCATGTTGTGCTTTAGCTATTGAAAAATAGCAGATCTACAAGCTCGTATCGCGCCACCGAGTGGCGCGATACGAGCTTGTAGTTCTGCTATTTTTTGAAAAATCAAAGAACGACTGACATTTTTAGAATCTGATCTCAGAATGGGTTAATCAGACCAGTGTGTGTCCAGTGGAAACCTCGTATGAATCTGATCTCAGGTCAGAATGGGTTAAACAATAAACAGTCCTATAAATCCTCTAATGTCTAAACAATAACAGTGTTCAAGGATAAAACCGTGTTTCTCAAACAAACGCTTCTTACCTTGGAACAAACAGCTCTGCTCACAGACAGCATGCAGTGAAACAGCCTCATGGATCCCAAAACAAACAGCATGCTGGGAAAAACATGGCCGCTCCTATTTAAATCCAAAGCCCCGCCCACTGGATCCGGTCACCTGTTCAACTAGTCCGTCCGTCATTGGTCCGTTGGTTAAGGAACAGCAATGTCTGTGTTCACCTACTGTATGTGTTCACCTATGTGTTCACCTCATAGACTGTAAAAAATATGGACAAAGCGTTCCCCGGGTCTAACATGAACGTAAAATGAAGCCTGTCAGTCCTTGTATTGTACAGTAAGTCGCCATCTTTCTAGATCCGTTTGGGCCCAGCTGGCCCATTGGCTGGCCCAGACAACGAGGCGGGACTTCCCCCCTTCTTCTTCGTTGGTTTTTTATTTTGACTCGAGTGGGTGGGGAATCCCGATCATAGACTGTAACGGTAGCCACACCCCTCAGAACATACGCGACATTATTTTTTTAATAAATGGGACCATCATTTTCCAAAAAGAATATTATGACATTAGAAATGAGACTTTAAAATAGTGACTGGAAGCAGAAAGTATTCATGACCATGTTTATTAAGGTAATACAGTCTAGGTGAAGTTGGGCCCAAATACATGGACTTCTATGGGGCTATGGGTTTTTTTGGGCCCAATGACAGCGCCACAACAGGCCATTATATGAACTTTCAATAGTGGCTTCACAAAATATCTGTCTGACTGCCCCCCTGGTTCACCAGTATATGACTATGAGTACCAGTAGGGGCGCTATTGTGCCAGAAACACAGAGAGGGATAGTGCTGCACTGTTGCCTGCTAATGAGAGAGAGAGAGAGAGAGAGGTGGGGTGGGTGGGGGGGGAGTTGCACCACTCAGTTCACACCAGGGGGGCAGTCAGACAGATATTTTGTGAAGTCTGAAACTCCTGAAAGTTGGCCTGTTGTGGCGCTGTCACTGGACCCAAAAAAAACCATAGCCCCATAGAAGTCCATGTATTTGGGCCCAACTTCACCTAGACTGTATTACCTTAATAAACATGGTTATGAATACTTTCTGCTTCCAGTCACTAGTTTAAAGTCTCATTTATTTTCTTTTTTTTTACTTAATTTTTATTGAAGGACGAAACAGACAAGAAAAACACAACTGACAAGACTATACGGAAAGAAAAAGACAAAAAGTAAACGAAAAAAAAAGGCTGCATTTCTCATATTACAAAAAAAATTCAATGAAATCCAATTGCAATATCGTTAGGCTGAGAGAAGAGATTCCACTTTTCCCATTTTTTATAGAATTTATCCTCTTGTAGTCTAAGTATGAATTTTAGTTTTTCCATAGAATACAGTTCCTCAATAATGTCCATCCATTGATCTTTCGTTGGTGGGTCCTGCTGGCACCAGCGTCGTGTGATTGCTTTTTTACTTGCTGCTAAGAGGATCTTGATTAAATATTTATCATGTGTTAGAAACTCTTCAGGGATATTTCCCAACAGTAGAAAAGAAACAGTCAGAGGTATCTCAAAACACAGAATGGTCTCCAAGGTGGAATGGATGTCCTGCCAGTATTTCTGAATTTTAGGACAAGACCAGAAAATATGAGCGTGGCCCGCCTAAAGTCTCATTTCTAATGTCATAATATTCTTTTTGGAAAATTATGGTCCCATTTATAAAATAAATGACCATAAAGTCGCGTATGTTCTGAGGGGCGTGGCTACCGTTACAGTCTATGATCGGGAGTCCCCACCCACTCGAGTCAAAATAAAAACCAACGGAGAAGAAGGGGGGAAGTCCCGCCTCGTTGTCTGGGCAGCCAATGGCCAGCTGGGCCCAAACGGATCTAGAAAGATGGCGACTTACAGTGCAGGAATAACAGGCTTCATTTTACGTCCATGTTAGACCCAGGGAACGCTTTGTCCATATTTTTTACAGTCTATGGTTCACACAGGTGTGATTTTTTCTATTCACTTGGTCATTAAGGTCCACAGAACACAGAATGAGAGGTCTGCTCTGCCGGAAATATTGTGAAAAATGTTCTGACCTCATCACATTTGTGAGGGCGGCTATCGCCTTTTTTAGGCTAAGGCGAGTGTTTTTCGTGCAAAACGAATGCTTGGAATAGATTCAGAATCATGAAAAACCCCTAGTTTGACATGTCACGTCATTCACATTTTACCATGTTGTCTATGGTGTGGTATACAAAAATGTCCATAACTTTCCGGCAAAGCAGACCTCTCATTCTGTGGACCTTAATGACCAAGTGAATAGAAAAAAACACAAATAAAAAGTATGTCATGACATCACAGGTACAGTAACCTTTAGATCTTCAGTCTATCACTTTCCCAAATGAGCTATTTCAGCTTGCAAGTACCACATCCAGAATAAATTTTTGTATTGATTGTTACTTGTTAGTTCCTAAACAGATAATCTACAGTTTTTCCACCAGTGAGATCAGCCTGAGAGTCATATGGTTTTCTGTACCTCATTGCAACTGCCGAAACCCAGGTCTGAACCAGGGACCTTTAGATCTTCAGTCTAATGCTCTCCCAACTGAGCTATTTCGGGTCTTTACTCTGAAACTTTACTTTGAAGAAAGAAGAAGATAAAAGCGACTGCTGGTGCGTCCGGGTACTGCTCATGCACACAGTCAGCAATGGTCTTTGCTGCTTGTGCAGCTCTTCCTGGCCTTTTAGGGGGCACATAAACAAACAGCAGAAAGCATCAAAATTCACGTGGCATTGTCCTTTCTCAAAATGACCAACTCCCTCAACTCAGTTTACTACGTCCCTTCCCTGCCAGTCTCTCTCGTCGTCTGAACATTAAGAGTCAACTATAGTCTCATATGGACAAGAGTCAAAAGCCATGGCCTGCTGTGTAGGATTCGTCCCCTAACAGATAGATGAAGAAGAACAGCATAATTAGATGAGATTCTATGTCAGAGCTTGTTGAGAATTAGCATGGTGAAACATAAATTGGAATTAGTTCTAACACCTAGAAAGGGACGGGTGAAACTAGGATTGGTGATGCTATAATTAAAAAAAACAAAACACCGGTGATTAGTTGAAATCACGCTGTATAAGGCTCGCCCGAGCTTTCAATGAGCTTTTGTGGCTCAAATGGAATAATGCAAAGGGCCTATCTTGGTATTTGTAAGCGCTGCAATTACGTCTTATTGTGGCTGTATAATTTCATTTTATAGTTTCTTTCACCTCTCCCTTCCTCTCATGGCTTATACCCCAACTATCCGCCCCTGAGAGGAAAGTCATATTTTATTTATTTATTGCCCCCACACAGTGAATTTGATCTTTCATTATGCAAATAAATTTAATTTCAGCTAAAGACTGGGGATAGAGAGGGGGGGCAGAAAGAGAGAATGAAACAGAGTAATATTAGATGAAAAGGACACAAATACTTCATTACGAATGAGACATTACTCTACCCAAAGCTATTCTTAGTTGATTTAGTCTGACACCCGTTTTGCCCTAAAACAATTGCATTCTCTGTCCAGTGTTGTTGGGGTGGGGGTGCGAGAGACAGATGGAGCATTGGGATAAACTGTCTGCGATTATCCTCTCTCTCTCTCTCTCTTGTACAGTAAGTCAAGTAGTCAACATTATAAATCTCAACGGAGATAGTGAAGTGCTATCAGCAAACTCTAAAATCCAATTACTTTCTCAGTGACCTGCCTCATGTAATATTTATGGTGCGATGGGTCTCTACTGCCATCCACACTGAGATTTAGGCGTGGAAATAATGGTAATGTCTATTATCTTTTCGATCGATTGATTGATGAAAGAAGAATTCCAGAGTAGCCCTTTTCTTATACAGAATTCTGATGATATAGTATAATATTTTTTATTGGCCTAAAATAGTCTATATTTGCATATTTCATACATTCTTGAATCCACTTGCTGACCGGCTGTTGAGCAATTTGTTTTATAGGGGGTTATATGCGATCCTACCTGTAAAGTTGACCGAATGGCCAAGGCTCCGAGAATCGACAGTCCAAGAATGTAGATCTTTTTTGGTATTTTATTTACCTCAAAACACAGAGTGAACAACCCATGCTGGATTTGACTGTGCAGGCAAAAACAATACTTCCAGAATAAAGACTTATCAACAATATGTCTTCAAATAACTTTCAAATAACAGAAAGTAAGAACTGAACACTTGACAACTAAACTAAGGAAAAACAACAAACCAAGAACTTAAGAAACTGAAAACAGGCTACGGCTTCCTGGAAGGCCCTGGCAGCTCTCCCCTAGAGTTGTCTCCTTTGTTAGTCTCAAGACAAACTGAACATTTTCCACTCAGGATTCCCTCCCAAACATTTTCACAAGCCTCCCTTATATACCAGATGAGACCCACCCACAATGATTAGCAATTGGACCAATCTACTCAAACAAGGTAAACCATGACCCATGAGTTAGACCAACTATACAATTACAATTTACACATTTCCTTCATAGTCTGAATGTTTTCCAAGGCATCAAATCAAACACAAAACAATGATAGCATTAGGCAACACAGATAAGTATATGATGCTACACATAGCCACACCTCCAAGGAGCTTGTTGACAGTCAATTAATGGAAGCAGCTGTGCAGTGTGCGTTTGTAATGTTCAGTTTCACATTGTGGAGTCTTCTAGGCCCTCATTTATCAATCGAGTGTAAAATCTGCCACAGATTCGAGTGCAGGTTTCGTAGTACACCCACGTCGCCACGGCATTTATAAAGTGATCGCAAACAGCTGATCCTTCCTCAATTTCGTTCTGATGTTAATAAATGTGACGGCTGAAATCTATCTGGCACGCCCTATGAAATCAAGCCTCGCCTTCGTTTTTGCGACATGAACACCTGCAATATGACGATGGAAACCATGGTTACAGGGGGAAAAAATTTTTTCCTGTGCCTTGCTGCCCGCCTCACCCCCCTCTCTCATACACACACACACAGACGCACATGCAACTTGCAAGCCCAACTAACTGGTGTCTTGTTAAATAAATAAAGAACGAACACCTGCATGAATTAAATAAAGTCTCTCTCACCTCGCTTGCCTTGCTGTCATGTCCACGCAATGAATGTGTCTTATAAAAGGTAATGAAACTGTAAATATTTTTGTTTTTAAGAAAAAAATTGTAAAATTAACCACAATGGTTGAGACCTGAATACGATTACAAGAATGGATGCGTCTTGTAAAAGGCAATTAAATTGACAACGGTTACATCAATTAAATTGAACCTTAGGTTTTAAGACACAAGTACAACGCTTTGCAGAAGTTCCCTGGGATCTTGCATAATAGTATTGACAGATTGTTGGTGTTCACATCTTGTGCAAGGCTTGCACTGCAAGCACTTCCTCGTCTTCCTAGTTTTTACTTGACAAAATTGTCAATATATTTAGTCGTAGTCATTATAGCCACAGGTTTGCTTTAGCTTGTTGATCAAGGCGTCTTCGGACTCCATTGACCATGACATGCCATCTATTAACCGCCTCAATAGCATTCTGGAGTAAAACGTCAGAAAGACGTCTTCAATGTACTTCAACACCGTGATTAGGCTGTTCAGCTTGCCATGCAGCTCATCGCCCAAGTCCCTGTGCAGACTTCAGCACTTTGTCACAGTGCTTGGCCAGTAGTTCAGGGGCTATGCAGTGGGACTTGGGTTCCCTGTGATTTACTGCAGACGTCAAACCCTTCTCAAGTGCACCCAATAACTGCGTCAATGAGCTTAACAAATTTACTGTGTACCTCCAACAAAGACTCGACAAACTGGGTTGACATATTCACCTGAGAGAGGTTGCTGGTGGCATACAGTAGATATGGACTTGCAGCTTCTGGGCCATGACAGTTAAAGCATGGTTCTCACCATTCAATAGGGTGTACATGTTGGCAATGTCCTCCGGACTACAACCTTGCAGACTTTTGGGGGAGCATGAAGACAAACATTTTTGAGGGGCGCTAGCCCATGCTATGTCCAGCTTTTGGTGTGTGTGCACAAAACAAACTTTGTCCTTCACCAGTAAGACGCTGGAGGGCGAGAAGTGTGCACGCATCCGCCTTGTTGATGGCAGGCTGCTGGGCAGGTGCTGGCGGCTTGGCATGGGGGGTCAGATCAACATGGAATTAATTCTGTACTGGCCATATAAGGAGCATGTCTTAAGTGTACAGGGTTTGATGAGGTCAGATCAACATATGGAATGTCAGAACAGGTCAGCTCCATACAGTATATGGAGATCTAAGGGTGGTAGAAGGGACATTCTCTTGAGTGTACAGGGTCTGATGAGGGCCCAGGTAGGTCCGGGCCTTAATTTTCAGGCCTGTTGAGAATTCTAGTTTTCGCCGGCTGCCGGTCGCAGCTGCACTAATAACTTTGGGGCAGGTCCGTCTAGAGTTTGAATGGACAGGTATAAGTCAAAAGGGAGACATCGAAGTGGAAGGATGGATGGGGAAGGATCAAAATATGGAAGAACAGGTTCTGACATATCCATATATGGAGATGTAGATCTAAGGGTTTGAGGTCAGATGTAGAGTTTGGGGCCAATATTGATGACATCAGTGATCTCCATATATGGGCTTAACTATGACAGCAGGTCGCATTTACTATGACATCAGGGATATCCATCCCTGATGTCACGTGATGTCACGATGACCTGGGCACCATATATGGGAGCTGATGTCACGATGACTTGGTGGCTCGCCTGGGGTGACCAAACTATATAAACGTGTCAAGTTACTTACATTTAATTTATTTTGTGAGATATAGTCAGACCTGGAGGACATTCTCAAGATAAGATAGAGAATCAAGATCCTAAACATGCAAAAGGAGTTGGAGAAGGTGGAAACAGAGGGGGAAAAGGGCAATTATGAGATCAAGATGGAGAACAAGGCGGTCGTCCTGAAAATGGAAAAGGGGTTGGAGGAAGTAGCGGAAGCAAGAGACTGTGGGAGGAAACACCAGTTTGTCCTTAAAACTCCCAAGGGAACAAGAGACTACAACCCCTCGCAGATGGCCATCAGAGAGAAGGTGCTCCATCACGGGCTGTTTCAAACGTCACGACACACCTGTCTTTGAACTAAAAGAGACATTGACAGCCAAGTATGGCGAGGACGCTAAGCTGATATTCGACCTCAAGGACCAAGGTGGAGAGATGTTGTCTCTCAGATATGACCTCACCGTGCCCTTTGCACGCTACCTGGCCATGTACAACGTCACCAACATTAAGCGCTACCAAATAGGCAAGGTCTACCGCCGTGACAACCCAGGCCTGGCCCGCTACAGGGAATTCTACCAATGTGATTTTGACATAGCGGGAAAGTATGATAATATGGTCCCCGATGCAGAATGCCTGAAAATCATCTACGAAATACTCAGCGAGCTGGAGCTGGGAGACTTCTGCATCAAGGTCAATGACAGACGTATTCTGGAGGGAATGTTTGACCTGTGTGGCGTTCCAAAGGACAGGTTTTGCACCATCTGTTCGTCAGTAGACAAAATGGACAAATTGTCCTGGTCAGATGTTAAAAATGAGATAATGGAGAAGGGCGTATCAGAGGAGGTAGCTGATCAGATTGGTAAATATGTGAAAATGAAGGGTGGTATTGACCTAGTAGAGCTCCTGCTTCAAGACACAGAGATGTGTAAGAGCGACCAGATTCGCGCCGGCCTCACCGACATGAAGGAGCTCTTCAACTACCTGCAGATTTTCCAGGTCACAGACAAGGTGCTGTGTGATCTCAGCCTAGCCAGAGGTCTGGACTACTACACAGGTGTAATTTTCGAGGCCGTGCTGATCCAGGCGGGCGCGGTGGCCCAAGAGAACCGCAAGCACGGGCAGTGTGGCTGGAGGTGGACGGTATGACAACCTGGTGGGCAAGATTTCCTCCAAGGATAGGCAGGTACCGTGTGTCGGGGTCAGCATTGGCATGGAGAGGATCTTCTCTATCATGGAGGCCAAGGTTAACACCGTGCGTACCACAGAGGTGCAGGTCATGGTGGTCTCTGCACAGAAGAACTTACTGGAGGAGAGACTCCGACTGACAGACGAGCTCTGGACTGCCGGCATCAAGGCACAGACAGAGTACAAAAGGAACCCCAAATACCTGAACCAGGTGCAGTACTGTGTGCGCTCAGGAATCCCGTTGGTAGCCATCCTGGGAGAACAGGAACTGAAAGATGGAGTGGTCAAACTCTGCACTGTTGTCACCAACGAGGAGGCAGAGGCTCATGGATCAAAAAGTAATTTAATAAAAGAGGCTTATGTATCAAGAAGTGATTTAATAAGAGATCAGGAGAAGGACTTCAGAGGCCTGATCATTCTGCTCTACCCAGCAAAAATGAACATGACTAACCCAAATTAGACGGTAGACCACATAGACTGATTAATCCATGGTTCTGTGATGGCCCTAAACCAGTGATGCTAATCTTGGGGGAACAAACGACCCGCGGGTGCCCGCATTCATGATCATTTGTCCTGCCCCAACCTGCCAAAAAAGTCGGCATTTGTTTACACAACTTGCAGGTTGTCCCACGGGTTACAGTTCAACTTGTGTACAGTATACTAGTTGACCCGCTCTGACCCAACCCGCGGGTAACAGGTCGACCCGCGCATCACTACCCTAAACGCTTAAAGTCTTCCCCTACAGAGGAAACTGAACATAATGTGCACTTCTGCAGAAAATGTAAACAATCCAATAGTTTGGAATAATAACCGATCTCTAGTGCAGTGGTTCTCAACCTCCCTGAAGTGACAATTTAAGGACTTTTAAAAGTAATCAACAAACGTAAGTAATCAAGAACATACTATAAGAACTGGTCATAAACATTGGGCAGATTGGCAAATAATATGGTTTATTTTAGCAATGCCAAACCACTAATGTTTGACCGAGTGTCTATATATGTCTCTACTGACTAGAAGTGAATGCCCTAGCCCCTCCAATACATGGCTTTTGAAGATTATCTTTGTTTAGAGCACTTATGACAAATTGTTTGCCAGACAATATTTTAATGTTTGTTTAGGGCACTAAATGACAATGATGTGGCCGATATAAATATATCTTGTAACTAATTTTGTTTCATACATGAAACAAGGCAGGATGGATAAAGGAGGAAAGGAAAGAAACAGTACAACTGTAACCAATGTAGAAAAAGCTTCGCAGAAACAGTAAATCGAAACAGGACCTGAGAATTTGTCATGTAGTCATCATGTAGCAGCAAAGTCTATGGACCCCCCCGTGACGTACAAAAGCCAAAGAAAAGGCCTCCATCACTTCACACGAGTGTGAAGGGCAAATACTGACACTTAAAAATCACACTCGTCACACAGTGACGGATGAAGATGGCTCTGTGGCTGCCACACGACGTCACAGGGGAAAAAGCAAACATAGTGTTTTAACACACAATTTTTTTTAACTAGAAACAGTACTCTTTGGAAGTTTGGAGCATAGGTCTCTCCCAGGTCAGGTAGGTTATTGTGCCAGCCATATTCGGAATTCAGTCATTATAGAGGTGAGTTGAATCTGCACGCATGCACACACGCACGCACACAAACACACACCTAATAAAAAGAGATTCATGCGGACATTTGAATCTCTGAGTGTAGGGTAGCTATGATCTTGACCATGACAATGAGCATGATCTATCTAATATACAAGTGTTGTAGAAGGCATTGCAACATAGTCTAAATGATGATGGCAGTGATATTAGCAAATATGCAGAATTTATTTTCATGTACAAACACTGATCACACAGAAGACAATCATAAGGGCCAGTGGAATTCCATTAGACCAGGGGTATTCAACTAGATTAGGTCAAGGGCCACAACTGTAGAATGATTGTGTGTGGAGGGCCGCACAGTGTGCGCGCGAAGCGTGACGTTTTTTGGTTCTACAAATGCATTTTGTGTTCAAACACAAAGATTTATGTAGGGTAGGCTAATATATTTGTGCACAGTGTGATATATGTCTATACAAGTATATGCTATACCTTAGAATAGACCTATTTGACAGAACAAGCGTCAACGAGCACTAGCTGAAAACACACACACACACACACACACACACACACACACACACACACACACGCACACACACCTAATAAAGAGAGATTCATGCGGACATTTGAATATCTGAGTGTAGGGTAGCTATGATCTTGACCATGACAATGAGCATTAGGCCTAAAAAAAAAAAACTTTGGTTTCCGGTTGCCGACCGACTCTATTAAATATGCGCGACTCATATTATTTTATTGGCATTTGGTGAAAAAAAAAAAAAAAAAAACAGAATACGACCGAGTCAAGACCAAAAAGGTCTTTGATCATTAAAATTCTCTTTGATGAGACCATCGGGACACGCGACCTCATCCTACGTTATAAAAAATTAAATCCACGTAGGAATAGTTGTAGAACCACTATCGTTTGTAACAACACTGTCAACACAGCGGCGTGTTGTGTTTCTGTTGCGTGTGTGTTGTGGTGCCACTGCCACCGCACATTAAAATGCCACCAAAAAAAAGCCAAAAGCCAACCGCAGGGCAGCAGAAAATATCAGCAACCCTATTTTCTAAACCTGCTGCCTCTACTCCAGGTATATGTCACTGTGTAATGAAAACAATGTAAAGTTGTATTAACCATTAAAACTGCCACAGTTATTTCACATAGCCAAAATATGAAATATGTAGAAGCCTATCCATCATTGCCGTAGGATTTTTTTTTTAATCCTTGCTACCCATCCTTCCCACGAAAGAATAAACAAGTAAAATAAAATAAAATAAATTCCTTGCTACCCATCCTTCCCACGAAAAAATAAAATAAAAAATAAAATAAAATAAATTCCCTACCTACTCAGCCCAAAAATGACAGCCAATCGGAAACCAAAGTTTTTTTTTTTTAGGCCTTATCTATCTATACAAATCAAGTGTTGTAGAAGGCATTGCAACATAGTCTAAATGATGATGGCAGTGATATTAGCAAATATGCAGAATTTATTTTCATGTAGAAACACTGATCACACAGAAGACAATCATAAGGGCCAGAGGAATTCCATTAGACCAGGGGTATTCAACTAGATTAGGTCGGGGGCCACCCGGGCCACAACTGTAGAATGATTGTGTGTGGAGGGCCGTACAGTGTGCGCGCGAAGCATTTTTTTTGATTTTTTTTATTCTACAAATGCATTTTGTGTTCAAACACAAAGATTTATGTAGACTAATATATTTGTGCACAGTATGAGCACAGGGTGATATATGTCTATACAAGTATATGCTATACCTTAGAATAGACCTATTTGACAGAACGAGCGTCAACGAGCACTAGGTGAAAACACACACACACTCCTGGCCGTGACATGTGTGTGTGTTGGGACAGAGGAACGGGCAGGTGGGATTTGCAGCCTCGCAGTATAGTCAGCACAACGCAAACATGTTTTTCTTACACTCCTCCATGAAAAATCTTAAGAATGTTATTCCCATTATAGAAATAACAATTGTTTCCTTTATTTCCTATGATCAATTTACAATTTAGGCATTTAGCAGACGCTCTATGATATCCTCAACATATTTTACAGCATTGTGAAATTGAAATGGCTCAAATCACTGGACTAATAATGGACTATACACCACGACACCTTCAATTATTTCAAATGAACAAAGCATCAAAATAAAATAAATCTAAACCGTATTATGATTTATACAGAACAAATGAGCACAAAATAACAGGGATATCTTAATGTGAGTTATCTAAAACTAAATTAGCGTTAGCCTACATTACATATCTGATAAACAGGCAAAAATGGCGTGATCAGAGATGGAAATAACCAACAATATTTACATGCATTCATAAGTGAGTGTTAAAACCTTTAACAGGCCAAGAAGGCCATGCCACCCCTCCGATACGAACCCTGCAAGAGAGAAAAAGAACACTCAGGTACAAAAGGGAGCCCCTGCCAAAATGACAATGAGAGTTAAAAGATAAATGTTTTCACTTCCATCGCAATACGTTTGTGTGGCCTTGCAAAATATGTTCCAACATAACATTATAATCTGTATTTAAACACACACAGGGAGTCTCTACTATTGCAAATTACTGTGCTGCTGGTACTTCCTGGAAATTCCCTTTTGTTTCTTCTCCTTTCTCCCCCTGTCCCCCCTTATCTTTTCTTTCTCTTTCTCCCCCTGTCCCCCCTTATCTTTTCTTTCTCTTTCTCCCCCTGTCCCCCCTTATCTTTTCTTTCTCTTTCTCCCCCTGTCCCCCCTTATCTTTTCTTTCTCTTTCTCCCCCTGTCCCCCCTTATCTTTTCTTTCTCTTTCTCCCCCTGTCCCCCCTTATCTTTTCTTTCTCTTTCTCCCCCTGTCCCCCCTTATCTTTTCTTTCTCTTTCTCCCCCTGTCCCCCCTTATCTTTTCTTTCTCTTTCTCCCCCTGTCCCCCCTTATCTTTTCTTTCTCTTTCTCCCCCTGTCCCCCCTTATCTTTTCTTTCTCTTTCTCCCCCTGTCCCCCCTTATCTTTTCTTTCTCTTTCTCCCCCTGTCCCCCATTATCTTTTCTTTCTCTTTCTCCCCCTGTCCCCCCTTATCTTTTCTTTCTCTTTCTGGAAATAACAGAAGACGCTTCTGACAAAGTCGATTCTGATTCTGCCCCCCCCCCCCCCCGTGTGAAAGTACAAATGGCATCTGTAATACCTCATCCGCCAGTAAGCATGGAACCTGACCTAGCTGATGCACCCCCGACATGGAAATATAAATTGAAGACTGCTATATAGACATACATTTCCTATTTATCCACATATGCACATATATGAACCTGAATATGGTATTTATATACATCATAGGCTATAGAAGGTGCCCGCGCACCACAAGGGGTGCATGCACCAAAATCAATAGCATGAAGGTTCACAGTATTGACTATGTCAATGTCACCAATAGGCCTATTGTCACAATTTATTAGATAATCGCCCAATACAAAGCACAAATAGCAGATCTACAAGCTTACAACACATTACTCTGTGACATGTTGTAAGCTTGTAGATCACATATTTCGTATTTTTTTTGGAAATATTAAATGTGTCAACTTAAATGTGTAATCATGACAGCCCTAGTTACTATAAAACTAAAAACAAACTTGAACATACCGTGTGTCTGTAGTTATATCTTCTTATAGCCTCTCTAATGTGATATGTCTGGATGGCTCCACTAGGTGGCTCCACTGTAGCAGGACAGCTCTGAAACACGCACATACACACAACATAATAGTATTACTTACCTGGTACTTTAGGCTCCCCTACACAAGTACATAGGTATCAGTGTTGCCAGATTGAATGAGAGAAACAACAACAAGCAACCAGGAACATGCCCAAAAGAGAGGGCGCACGCGCACACACACACCTTCTTCCGTTTCCTTTGTCTGGCTCTGCCGTCCAGGCTTCCGTTACCCTGGAGGAGGGGCTTAGAAGAGTGGGAGGAGCCTGGAGTGGAGGGGGGAGTGGCCTCAGGTGAGTCTGGGTCTTTTTTCTCCTGACGCAGAGAGAGAGAGAGAGAGAGAGAGAGAGAGAGACGGGGGCCGTTGATTGACATGGCATTCAGATTTGCACTGACGCCGAGAAGGTCCATATTTGGGCTCATATCAGCGAATCCACAGCACATCCCCCCCGCCTGCCCATCGTCGCCGGACTACTGCGTTGACAACTGCTGCGACAGTCTATATACTGTATGGGCATATACAAGAGAAGTCCAGCACTGCTTCAGCCAATTGAAGGCAGGAGGGCTTGCCGGTGCTCAACAGGGACAACTTGCATCAGAGAGAACAACACCTGGGCACTAGCCAAATAAGATATACTGGAGCACTCGACTGGTCTGCACGTGTTCATTATTTTGCAGGGGTGACTGACGTTTTGACTTTCCTCTTCCTCAGAGTCAAATATACAGGCATATACAGTATATGTGCCCCGGCCACAGAGGGAAAGACATACAGACAGCGCTCGCCACAACAACTTGAACTTTAGGTACCGTAGTTGAAGACAGATGAGAGGGTAGGACTGTACCTCAGTGTGTGTACTGTAGTGGATGTAGCTGGCGGAGATCACGTGACTGATAGGGTTGGTCTTTGACGTCATTTCCTGCTTCACCAACAGAGACAAATCTACAATCTGTGTCGCAAGAAAGACAAATAGTGGGAAATGAATCAAGCTATGTCATTGAGTGAATGGGTAAGAGAGCATCTTTCTCTTGAACATTACAAGAGTCACAATTTCACTCTGTCATGGTGGCATGCAGGCAGGGCAAACAAAACAAATACACACAACGTTCTCTTGACAGATTCAGATTTCAGAATTATTCATCCCTCAATGCAATCGTAACTAAAAGGGTTCAAGTGCTTAACCCGTGAGAAGCATTTTAGATTTGCATTATTTTATAGTTTGGCTATTCAAAAATAAAATATACAATGCCATGCCATGATCTGCTATTTTAGAAAAATCTTGAAAATGTGTGCAAATCTTTGAATATTCTATTTTTAAAAGAAGGACATTTTAAACTCAAATATTTGCTTCTGGGGGTCCCTGGAACAAGATATGTTTTAGATGGGGGGCCCGGCGGCCAAATACATATAATTTTGGGGGTCCTTGAAATGAAGACTTTTTTAGAACCGGCCTCAGATCTAAATGGTTTAAATTAATAGCAGGGGTAGGCAACCTTAGGCACGGGTGCCAACATTGGCACAGGGGAGGGTGAGAGAGGTTATTTATTTTTAAATTAAGTATTCGAAAATTAATTTAAATGATATACAAATACAAATTTGTATATCACATACAAATTACATCATCACATCAGGAAGGCCAAAGTTACCTGGGCAACCGTCTCATAGGCCAGATATGACAGGATCTCCATGGCGATGCTGTTGGGTTTCACCTCCAGACTACTACAGTCTAACCAGTCTCGGAACTTAGATGCCTTTTTAGCTGCACACGCACACACACACACACACACACACACACAGACACACAGACACACACACACACACACACACACACACACACACACACACACACACACACAGTTAACAATCTGACCGGCAGACTGATAAAACAAACTTTTTTTTTTTTTTGTATTTAAGTGTGTACTCATCCCGGTTATTATGCACGTCTCTGGCCTAATGTTCTCAGCAGTCTTACCGAAGCTGAGCTGTCGGCTCTCACAGAACTCTGAGTACTGATTCTGATCCATAGCCCGAGTCTGACGCTCGATGCGCTGTAAAACACAAATGTATAAACACTAACTGTACGAAAATACATGAAAGTAGTGGCCTGTGCTGCGGACCATGTCATCATTCACAGGAGGTCAGGAGCCTAAAAAGGAAATTTAATCCGTGTCTTCCAATTTGTCTACATGACTGAATAGTCATAACTCTCAGAAAATGAATAGCTTAAATACAAAGGGAAGACATCATTGCACAAAAAAACCACAACAAGGGGTCCAATCAAGTACGATCACCTCAAAAACACATGGAAAAACTGGAAAAAAATTAAAACACACCTCCAGTCGCTCCTGTTTGACAGGATCCACTTCATGTCTCTCGGCCAATGACAGCAGCTCTCCGGTGTGATCCATCCACACCAGGAAGTCCTGAGCCAACCGCTGCCTCCTCTGGTTATTTCCAGTGGCAGCACCTGCCCAACGGTCTACGAGACACAGGTGATTTGGACAAGATGTTAAAGACATAATGGGTATGGGGAACAAACTGGAGCATACAGACATTCCTACAAACCTTTAGCAGGTGCTAGAAAACTAACACTTTAATGACAAGAGTGCCACTGCCACCAGTTAACCTGTTAAGACTGGCGAAGCATCCGTGTCATTTTAGCTAAGAAGCATTATTTTATACTATTGCTATCTATTTAGTATCTAGTAGCAACTACGGTAGTACTTTTCTTTTCTATAATTTTTATCCCACGATTTTGTAACCCATTTCTCACCCCTGTGTCAATTATCTAATGTGATCCTGGGCTCTACACACCCTCCACCAACCTGGGGAGAGCAACGGACTTGAACTCATGCTTCCTTCATGCGTCCAAGTTGCTCCTTTACACCTGACAGGGGGGAGTTTCCCTGGTTGGACGTAGCGCGTGGAAGGAACACGTTATTCCAACCAGTTCCATTCCCCTCCATCAGGCGCCCCGGCTGGCCAGGGGGAGGCAGTTTAGAGACCAGGATTACTGCATGTTTTTGTGAGGGTACCTACCCTAGGGGACACGGGGAGAACATGCAAACTCCACACAGAAAGGCCCTTTCGCCAACACCGCCTCGGGTATGGGCACTGATGACGTGGAGGAGGAAACACGCCGCCAGCACCCACAGCACCCCGAGCGGGAATCGAACCCAGGACCTTCTAGCTGTGAGGCGACAGCACTACCAACTGTGCGACCGTGCCCCCCCACTAACTACGGTAGTACTATGTCAGTATCAGTTCTCACAGAACAATGTTCTTCTGAGGTATTCTGGAATGGCAAAAAAGGAAAAATGCATACATGTTTGTATATCCTGTGTGTTGAGCATGATGTCCTTTCTGTTTGGGACGGCTGTGAAATTGTTGTTGTGACTAAGCATTGTAGAAGCTCTTACACGGTGAAAACATATACAGATAAAACATAAATATAGCTTTATTAATGTGATAAAATTCTGCAATCAGCTAAATTACATTTAAACGCTAAATGGCCTCTTTTCACCGAGTTTGAGATCAGGGTGTATAATATCGATAATAATCGTTGGTGTGTGGTTGCTAGGATGCGTGCGTGCGTGAGAGCGTGCGTGCGTGCACATACCTGTGTCTTGTGTGTCTTCTTCATCCATGCTTTTGAGGAGCTTAGATTTATAATCTCTAAACTGGATATATTTTAATAACCTGGATACTTTTTTCTGGCAGCAAAACAGAAAATGGAAAAGAAGAATCTCAATAAATACAGTAAGTAGATATTAACATCTAACGCACATAAAACGTGTCGTTTCCTCCTGTCCGATTTATACCCGATTATGCATTGTATCGTGCACCGAGAATAGCAGATCTACATGCTCACAACACACCACGCTGCTGCACACTGTCAGACCTGCAACTTAGTATAAATCAGAGTTTGGCATGTGCAACTTTGGTTCATGATAGCCATATCTCACTAGCAATTTTTTAATCACAGTTGTGAGATAAAGCAGTTGTGATGAATAAAAGATGAAGATATAAAGCTGGAACTATCAGTCGCACTGCTGAAAATAAAGAAATTGCTTACCAACCCCAAAATAGAGGCCTTAATGGTAGACTAAATATCACATTAAAAATGTCATACTCATAATGGGGGGGGGGGGGGGGGGTATCTTCTTACCTTGTCTCTCCTCATCAGAAAGAGGATGTCCTCAGCTGAGATGACCCTTGACCCTCGTAAAACAGCCCCCTCGCACGCCTGCTGCAGCTGACCAACCAAAACCATGCATAGAACAGCAATTAGCATAATCTAGATATCGTCTCTGTCGGGTGGAAACATCCAACAATGTTACTTTTCATTTTTTTTCTTTTTTATCCTGAGGAGTCCTTTTCAGGATTCAAATAAAATAAATAGCAAAGATCTACAAGCTCAAAGCTTTTAGATTGACGTTGAAAAAGACAAATAATCGTTATATCAGCCAGACCAATATACTGTATGAAGCTTGAGTGTTTTAGTTTGATCATTGTTTGTGAATTGTCATGTCGGTTCAAATGTAAAAGTATCCTGTAAGTCCATATGGGCTGGGCTTCCTTGGAAGCATGACATTTTAATGAAGAAAACTATTAAAAAATGTTTTTCAAAATAGTAAAAAAATAAAAAATAAAGCAAAGAACAGTGGCGAAAATAGGGCCCCAAGTCTCTTTACCAAAAATAGCTTGCTGATCTGCTATTTTTGGTGAATGTTCCCCGCAGAATAGGAATGCTGGGGTTTAAGTGGTTGAATGCCAAGTAAACAGTCTGTCCTAATGGAAATAAATATACTCTCCAGTTTTCCTCGTGACATATTGTATCTTTGGGGGAAAGATATGACAAAAGGTGCTATAAAGTAACAATGTAATTCAGGGGTGCCGTGGATGAAAAAGTTATTTAACAGCCCTAAACATGTTTGAGAACCACCGATACACACCGAAGTGTGTATTAGTATTACCATTGTGATGAGTTGTGTGTGAACGATGTCCTCTACCAGAGCAGCTGTCTCGGGCAGCGGCCTGCAAGCGTCTCCCAGAGCAAACCTAACACACAGTCACAGAGGAATACTCAACACAAAAACTGTGAAATTACAACAGACAGCGACTTCAATCGCGTAATTAAATATTTACGGATTGCAAACTTTTAAAAGCAATTCCACTGCAAATAATTGTAAGCAAAACTTCAAAAACAGCACTAAATACCCTCTGCATTCCTAATGGATTGTTTTCTATCAATGACACACTCCACGAAGCCTTGAATTCATGGGGTGTGTAATTGAATTTCGTTTTTGTCTCATTCCTAATCAAATAATTTGATGACCGTGTCATCAGTCAGTAGTGAGGCTCAAAGACTCCTAAGAGTCTCAAGGAATGCAACAAAAAGGATATGTCATTGTTTTTCTCAAAGCTTTGAACTTGCTTTTTAATGATTAATAGAAAGTACTTGAAGATAGTAAGATACCCTGCGAAAAAGCTTTTCACATCCAAAACAATGTAGGCACAGATGAGAAATAGTGTCTAAATACTTCCAGAACTCACAGTAGACTACACCCAGAACACACTCTCACTTCACACACACACACACACACACACACACACACACACACACACACACACACACACACACACACACACACACACACACACACACACACACACACACACACACACACACACACACACACACACACACACACACACACACACACACACACACACACACACACACACACACACACACACACATCCTACACACCACCCATGCCACAATTAGGCCTGACCACAATTTGCATACAGGGATACCACTTCCATGATACCAGACTAACGTAAAACCACATCCTGAATGACTCTCCTTCGCCCATTCCTTCTCTTTTCCCATCTTTCTGTCTTTCTCCCGCCCTCCTTCCCTATTTTCCTGCTCCCTTCCTTTGACCTGTGGTTGGCTGGCTGCAGCTTTCAGTCCCGGAGCCCAGTGGGGTTGTGGGCAGGTTGGTTTCAGGTTTGGAGGTTGGGTTTAGTCGGACAGTTGGTTTAAGGTTTAGACAGGTGTAGGTTTTGGGGTTTAGTTTGGCATTGGACTGTCTGACCACTGACACCACATCTCTACTCCACAGGCCCACACACACCACAGGGTGAGTACCCCAAATCTCACTCACTCTCACACTCTCTCTCACACACACACACACACACGGTGGGACAATATGAAGATTACACGTCACGATTATTGTGGCAAATATAATTGCCATTTACAAAATTATCAAAATATGCTTAAAACTTAAAATGCCACTTTTGTTAACCACTTCCACAGCATCCCTATTTTGGTGGGAACGTTTGCCAAACATTTACAAGCTCACAGTGAATTGTGTGATCTGCTATTCTTGGTCAATCGATTTGTGTAGTGAAATAAGAGCGTACCAAATAACGCTTTTTCAGGTCTGTTTCATCAAGTATTTTGAATTTGCAGCTCATCAAAAGCCTATTCATTCTAGTGTATGATGCACGATAAATCAAAATCTCCACAATATGATTATTGTGAGCATTTTTTATCACGATAAATGATAACGATTAGCGTCACACACATTGATACAAAAGAAAAAGTATCAAAGACATGCGAGTGTATGATTATGCGGATATATAGGATTTGACTGCATGTGATAACAAATTGCAAAGTGCTAACTGTCTCCATTATGTCAGTGCAACAGGTTGCCATGGCTTCCAACAGCCTATTTGGAAGCACCAGCCCAGTGTTGTATTGGGGTCAGTCTCTCTTTATGTATTGTCTGTCTGTCTGTCTGTCTGTCTCAAACACTAGTTCAGTGGTTCTCAACCTTTTCAAGACGCAGCCCCCCGAAATAATCATGTTTGAACTGGAGACCCCCGCGCATATATCTATTCTACGTCCGAGCATAGACATTTCCTTGGCCTACCGACACTGCTAAGTAACTTTTAACTTTAATTTTTGTAGAAGAGGCAAACTAATATTGTTTGTGCCATTTGCTTTGATTGAATAATTTGATTGAACACATAGGCCTATGTACTATGATTTGATTTGGCTGTGTTCTAAATTAAAGTGTAAGTGTTGATTATCGTGTATTATTCTAATTATTGTAAACTAATACTATTATACTAAAAAAGATAAAGATAAAGGGAAAAGAGACCTTTTTACAGTACAATAATGTTTCAAGTTTATACAAATAAACAGGCCAACGGCATAAACAATATCAGTTTGCCTATTCTACAAAAATAAAAGTTACTGTCACACGTGACAAGCTGTCATTCTCTTGTATTATATATCGTACTTGTATTATTTATTTATTTCCCACCACGGCGTAACCTCGTGCAGCAGACTATCCAGCATGCATCTTCCACCTCGGAGACACCGGCTGTGTCGGTAGGCCAATCAGAGGCAGGCGAGGCGTTACCATTTCTATTCTCGGACGTAGAAAAGATATACGTTTGAGGCATTCAATTTTGTTTGACTCAGGTAAATATTGTGAAAATAACCGTATTGTGAGCTTGTATATCGCCTATTTTCACCATGTTTGTCTCTTTCGTATATGATTTGACAATTTGGCCAATGTTTGACCAGTTTTTATAGTATAGTGTGTTGATTATTTAAGTTTTGATGCCGTAATGGTCCTTTTCTTTCTTCCTTTCTTTTTTGAGGCATTAAAAAAGGTCTTAAAGGTCCTTCAATAAATTGTCACTTCACTGTCATTTGGGGCCCTGCCAGATGTGACTAAAATGTGCCTAAAAGTAAATGGAATTTTATTCAAAAGACTAGGACTAGAACCAAATCAAAATAAACACTGTTGACTAGCCAGAGGTCTGTGACAGTGTGTTGTGTGTCTCACATCATGCTCTGTAGCTCTGGGATAAAGCTGGCCCTCGGGACGGGTCGGTCTTTAGAGTTGGAGGGAGCAGAGCTGGCCATGGGACTCTGCTCATAACCACTTCACCCTGCACACAAACACAGCCACACATGCATTAACCCAAAATATGTGTCATACAGTGTCAGAGTTGAGTTCAATAGCGCAACGGCTTGCTGACTACTGCATTATGTGACATTTTAAACAAACAGGTGGTATGCAGGACCGTTGAGTGATTTGCGCTTCAGAATTCCAATGCTCCATGCTGTAGCGCATATGGTGTATTTTTATGAAACAAGATAGAAAGAGGATAATTCAAGCTTTCTGTACAGCTGCAATGTTGGTGAGTTTAATACAATCAGATAGGCCTTTTCCGTTTGGATGTATGGGTCATTGGGCTGTTGTTGGAACTCTAGATTCAAAATATTAAAACAATAATAATAATGAATCTAGTGTTGCAAAATGCGGCTACTCCGGCTAGTGGTCACTGGTCACCATACTCCTCCAGTGGCTGATAACAGCTGGGAAAAGTTATTGTTTTGCTATGTAAACACAGGGCAAAGTTACATATAACGCCTTTAAAATAACAACATAGCAGAACAGAGTGGCCCAAAATCAACACAGCTCCAGACTTCTTCTGACACACACACACTGTGACACACACACACACACACAAACACACAGCAGGTGGCTGTGACCACTAACTTCCCCTCCCGGCAGTAAAATCTGAATGATAATACAGACCAGTTCCCTCTTATTCAAACACTGCGGTGATAAACACACACAACACACACACAGAGCGAGACGACGAGAGACAACAGACAGGACACAGAAGTACTTCGGGAGGACATGGGCATTGGATACACATACACATACATGAAGAAAACACTCACAGATATATGAAGTTCAGTTCAGTTGCAACTTTTGCTTGCTTGTTTGTTTCGTAGCGCGCTTTGATGACGTAGCAGTAGCTTCTGCCACCGAGGCACTATGGTCTTTGTAGTTTTGCTTCGCTATCGGATGAAAATCGGACAAAATCTTCTTTGGTGTGTGTGCTACATGTTTTTTATTATTTCAAATTTCAAAAGAATATTTCAAAAAACGTAATCATCACGCAAAAAAAAAAAGATTAATTAATTGATTGCCGGAGTCCCTCCGGTCATTTTGTGGGGGGCACAGGGGGCCACGCTGCCATATGCATAATGATGCATTAAAAGTAAATTAATCCACAAAACTAATTTGTATTGTTGACCTATTTCTAAAATATTAGTGCAACTTTCGTTCATTTGTGTCCATATCGATATGGTAGGCTATAGCCTGCCCTATAGTGACACTATGCCCAAAAAATAGTTCCATGTGATAGAGGGGTCAAAGTTGAACAATTTTGCGCTAATATTTTAGAAATGGGTCAACAATACAAATTATGTTAGTTTTGTGAATTAATTTACTTTTACTGCGTGGCCCCAGTGCCCCCCACAAAATGACCAGAATACTTAATATTCACCAAAACCAGAGCAGAACTCCCACCACGGGACTCGGGCAATCAATGAATACAGTTGCAACCACTATATTACTGGCAAGTATTTCATACAGCTTAAGATAAAAAAATCTGAACTATCCCTTTAAGTACCAATTAAGACCTGAGGCAGATTCTACAAATGCCTTCTAAATCAGTAGTTCTTAAACTTTTTGTGATGAAGTGAGGGGCACTCTTATCAGCATACATCACAGATCACATTCTGTGCTCAGTCAATCAAATCATCACAAATGTCATTCCGGCCAATCACGTCTTCACTTTTTCTGCCCTGACTTTTATCCTGTGTACTTTGCTCAGCCAATCAAATCATCGCTATGGGGTGATCAGCCAATCATCAGTCAATGTTTGTGTTCACAGAAACACTCAAAGCTGGCTTGGGCATATAGGAGGGACTAGCGCCCCTCAAAAAATGTCTTTTCCTGGTTTTAACAACACTGGGGATATGTCTGTCTCTCTCTCAGTTTCTCTTCTTGGCTTCCTTCCTTAGATCCCCTGGTGAAACGAAGGCTCACCTCACCAACACCGCCACCACACAGCAGTCATCGACCAGAGGGCCATGACGTGAAGACCCTCCAGGGACCACTTACTGAAGCACCAGAGCCACAAAGGAGAGGCCTGGTCCAGACCGACAGCCCTAACTTCCTCTGTAGCAGCCTGCCTCAACACTGGAGATGTAACAAGACCCTGCCTAGAACCTTCACTGTTAGTAACTATAGGCTACTTAATCCAACTGCAGATCAATAGGCTAGGTGTGACTCACCCTCAGTTGCAAATTCTGCCCCCTAGCATGTACATATTGTTTTTACTATACTGTAATAAAAACTGATGTGTCTGGTCGCCATTTTCAACTGCCCTCCCGTAGTCATTTCATCAGGTGCATAATTTGGTCCGACTTCCTAACAGTCCGAACGCAATAGTCAGACACCCTACCGCCTACCCCAAACGCTAACCTAACCCTAACCACACACGGAAGCCACGGATGAGTCTTAAGGCCTCCACAACTCAGAGAGTGTAGCCTAAATGGACCTGTTGGCCGTTGTGGTCCATTTGGTTCCATTTGTACACTCGCAGAGTTACAGACCTGAGACCTGTAACTTACAGTCTACAGGTATATTCTAGATAACGTATAAGGGACCATTTGGTTCCTAACTATCAAGAAAGCTGGGGACGCCCATGGGAAGCCCCTCCCACATTGAGAACCACTGCAGGATTGAATGAATCCATCCATTTTCCTATCTAGTGTGTCTATCTAATCTATCCAATATATTAGCCTGATTATCAGACTGTAGCTTTCTTGCAGTCCACTAAGAGAGTGGGCGGGGTCTTTGGGCTGGATCCAGGCTACCAATATATAGTAATGGCCCAGGGCTTTTTGTTGTCTTGTTAAGAAATTGTACCATTTTGGAAAATAAATAAACACACACACAAAAAAAAAAACACAAAAAAAAGAAAAATAAATGGAAGTCTGACCAGTTGCACGCTCCTCTCCCTCTATCTCTCTAGGTGGTTGCTCTCAGTGATGATGTGGCAGACGGCGTGAGCGTCATAGTGATGGCTGGCAACGATGACAACAGCAGCGCCGAGCTGCGCAATAACACCGCCATTATGAAGCAAGGCCACGCCCAGTTCAATGACCTCCGCTTCATTGGACGCAGCGGGAGAGGTCAGACTAGTGCATCAACCAACCCCCCTTGGTGACTACATCATCATACATGGTCATCATCACAAGTGTGATTGTTTTGGCTCTGTGCACCTCTGTAAATATCCTTTTCATTCACAGCACCCCTGAGTTAGAAATACTTATAGCGCCTCACATTTATATCATATTTCGTTACGCAAATATGTAAATCTTTCCAGCTAAGATGCCGTAGGCTATGTCATGAGGAAAATACGGACGTTTACATTAGCAACATGGTTTAGAATGGTACAGAAGAGTGATTTTGTGTGTGTCACTTTGAAAAAGGAACAAACACCCGCACACTGTCTTCAAATGCAGTGAACCTTTTAATAGGGAAACGGCAACGTTTCGGCCTATGCGGCCTTCATCAGGCTATCTTTATGAACACAAATGAAAAAGCGTCCTTTTTGTAGGCTGTCTGACCTAATGGTAAGCCTATCGGGTCAAACCAAGAAATGACATCACTCACTTAAGGCAGGTACTCTCATATGGTTAAATGAGAACAAACAGTCATATAAAAGCTCAGTACACCAGTGCAAAGCAAAAAGCAATAATAATAATATAATAATAATGACAGTATACAATAGGTAACATTATTAAATAATGGGGTATACAAAAATCATGATCATGATAATAAATCAAACATTTTGCAGGTTGAAGCTTCATGAAAAACCTTCCCTGTGAAAGGAAAAAAGGTAAAAACAGGTACAAACTTTGCCTATTGATGGTGTGCATGGTGGCGTTTGTGTTATTCTTGCAGGGAAGAGTTTCAACCTGTCAATCAACGTGCTGACTCAACCTCCTCAGATCGCTACTCTGCAGAGAGCCATCAAAATCACTGTGGACGGACAGCGCCTGCCAAGACGTTAGTATGCTGTGTGTGTGCGTGTGCGCATGTGTGCGTGCGTGTGCGTGTGTGTGTGTGAGTGATCAGGGCAAATGAAGGCTTGCACAAACAAAACTCACGCAAATAAAACACACAGATTTGGTGTAGAGGGGAAAAGGAGTGGACCATGCGGATAGACTGGGGATCCTAAGGTGCGTGGGGTGCACGCACGCACACACACACACACACGCCCGCGCACGCACGCACTCACTCACGCACACACACACAAATCGTCACTGTTAATTCAACAGTGATTGATAATGTAAGACTAATAAGGGCTGAGCTTTAATCTGACACATAATAACTATAGCTTTGGAATGAAGTGCAGTTAAAATCAAGCTACAGATGTCATCAAGGATCTGCAGCACTATCACATTAAATGGATGCTTACCTCCACCTCTCTCTCTCTCTCCATCTCGTTTAGGACAGAGGCAAAAGGAGATGAAGTCAGGAACATGCAGGTCTTCTAGCAGCGTCAGCAATCAGGCGTCCTCTGGTACTGTCTGGGAGAGACATTATTTCACTGGTAGAAAACGAATGGAAAACGTCTGATGAGAGCTCAACGTCGTGTTGAAATTGTCTTGTTTTTGTTGTTATTAAAATGTTACCGGGCAGAAAAACGTTATTTTTCAGGAAAGGGAAAAAAAATAATCTGTGTTCCAATTTACCCAACTAGACTGGTGCCCGGCTGTATAGAGCACTGAGTCGCTAACGATGGAAGTTGGAGATCCATTCCCCACCCGTTCTCTCTTATGCACATATTTCTGTATCTGTCTCTCTGTGTCCCTTTATTCCTATATGGAGTGTTGTGATGTCAGAACAGCTCCATATATGGACCCTGGGCAGGGGCCCTGTCCAGAGCCCGGGCAGAGGCCTTTTGTTGGCGGTGCTGGACAACCGTGGGACCGACCGACTCGACACCAGGCACTGCACTCCCTGTGGGGGTGTGGAACGTGTGTGTCGAATTTGAAGTCGGTGGGGCTAACGGTTCTCGAGTTACGTGGATTACAGCCGTACACATGTATGTGCAGACAGGCGTACGGAGACATGGTGCATTTATAGATAGAAGAGATATACCATAGTTATTATTTAGTCACAATCTCTTCTTCATTGGTTAGAAGTAAACACAGTATGCATTTACTTTGAATCTGGTGCTCCTATTTGGGCATGTGAAGGTATAGGTAAATTTATGTAATAATTTTCAAAATATTTTTAAAATAGTGAAAATAGCAGATGTGTTGCATTGCAATAGCAAGCTTGTAGATTAGCTATTATCACTACTTTACCACTGTCATACGACAAAGTAAAGGCATTAAACCAAAGGTTGAAATATGGTCATACAGTACAAGGTTTCTTCCCGACAGCAATTATATAGACTAGTGCGTTTCACCTAAATTAGAGTGGATTAGTATAGGAACGATACAAATAATGGTAGTAGGCCTATATAATCCTTGCATAATATGGGGAATTGGGGCCAATTCATTAATGCTACAGTATACGTTATAATCTATGCACCCCCTCCCCTCTCTATCCCTCTCGCTCTCCCCCTATCCCTCTTGCCCCACTTCTTCTTCTTGCCTTTTTTATGAAAATAACAAAAAACGATGGAGCTTGCAGAAAAACCGATAAAGATGATTCTGATTCTCTCGGTCTCTCTCCAGACTGCAGGCCCCTCTCCTCCTCTCTTTGGGCCCACCATGAGCCATCGTTTCGGGGCCAGGTCACCTCTCTGACGTCACCCTTCACTCCAACACCCAGACTGCACCACCAGCACATCTCGTCCATGCCCTACTCCACCCCCACGCCCCCATACCCCCACTACCTGCCCCCGCATCCCCCTCCTCCTAATCATCTGAACCACAGTGGTCTGTTCCAGGCGGGCAGCTTCTACTACGGGTCAAACCAAGCGATCCACACCACGGGGGAGCAACGCAACGTCTCTGCTCCACTAATCAGTCACGTTGAAGGGGTCTGTCTTTCTGCCAGAGGGGAGGAGCCAGTCTGGAGGCCTTATTGAGGCCCGGTTTCAGTGTATTGATCTATCTATCACACTTTTATTTTCTGTGTTTTGTAATTATTTATTGCCTTTATTCTAATTTATGCATAGTGAATTGTCTAAATAATTGCAGTGATTCTAATCAACTTTATTCTATTGTATGCCAGGGTTTTATAGTAGGCCTATAGTAGATTATCGGTTGGTTAATAAAGTCTTTCTAAGAAACTAACTGTATAATGGATCGAAGAACATATCAGGATCAGGATTAATTTCCCTTGTTCAAACTGAATTGCCATTTTATTGAAATTATGTGCATGAAGAAATGTAATTCAGAAAGAATAAAATAGTTACAGTAGGAAAATGCAAGAGTGAAAGTCAAAGATGTCTGGGAATCTTTTATTTTACACTTGAGTCTAATACAGTTAAATTATTATTATCATCCTTGTGTTAATAATTATAGTAACCTATGTATACATAGGCTATACATATATTAATAACAGTTCATACCATGTGCCATCAGTGAATACTTTCATCCAAAGTGTGTTACAGTATACCATAAGTGCATACATTTAGTAATATAATTAATACCAATTGAATCTTCAGCCAAGTGCTGGTGTTATGCTCAAAACAGAAAACGTGGCCGTATAAAAAGTACAAAAAACTAAAACTAAATGCCCAAAAGTTCATCCTGGTTATAACACTGGATAAGGCTTAGTGGCTTCATCATTTGAAACACAGAAATATAAAACTTTAAGTCGAGGAGGGCAGAGTTCTAAGCCTTGAAGCAGGCCAGAGTGAATTCAGTGGGCATAGCCTTGTTGTCCCCATGGCGGGTGTCTCCTAGCCCTAGAGAAACAGACAGTGTTCAGGGCGTTTGCACAACAGAGTAGAGATTACAGGAAACTGTACATGCCAGTAATGTACGGTAGCCTATATGACAGAAGACAGAAATGTCACAGAAAAGCCTTGCAGAATAATAACTGTGTGTCTAACCTGTAAAGCATTAAGTTCCGCTACTCTCCTGCTCCATTCCTCTTCTGTCATCTCTTCGTCCTCTCCTCCTGGGTTCTCTTCCACCTCTATTTGTTCCCCTGAAACACAAGATCAAGTTCATTGTGTGCGCGCGTACATGCATTACCGTGCGTACATACGTGCATGCTTGTGTTTGTTGGACAATCTACAGAAAATGTGTCATTTAGTAACAGGCGGACGGCAGTTGCTCAGGCGTGCATCGTGAAGTGTTGTGGATAAAGCAGCTATAGAATCATCGTTGAAAACATTTGCATTGTTTAAAAGTGTGAAATCGTGCAATAACTCTCTATTCTCCCCTCCGATTGGCCAGCGATTCAGAACGCTTCCCAAGGCATTTGATGCACTTTGCCCTCAACTGATTGGATAAGGTGACATACCCAACTCAACTCTTCTAATTGAACAATGTTCCTATAGAGATAGGCAACCACACTCTCAAATTCGCAGGATTGGATCTTTCTATGACAAAAAACATCGCATGGATGCACCTGGGACGTATCCTCAGTGATGTATGATGTATCCCAAGGTCATCAGGGTTTCGGGTCTCTCGAACATCATAACCCTCACCCAGCCGGGGTGATCAAGTCCCGATTTATGTCCCAGTAGCTACCCTCAATCAGTCCCCCTAGGGCAAAACCAGGGCCACACAATCCGTTGGAACTACTCCAGAACAACTTTGCCAGGGCTGGGTTTGTTGGGTTTGTCGGGCTTCCTCCTCACTACCTTTTGTAGTTATTGCTAGCTATTGCTTAACAGGTCATTAGTTATATTTCAGTCATTGTAAACTGCATCATTGAATTGTAAAATTAAATTAGATACAGTACTTGTTACTGCAAAAGTAGTGGAGTTAAAGTAACGCATTACTTAACTTCCAATGCTGGTGTTTCTACGGTACTCACCATCACAGGTCAGAGCTGTGCACACCCAGCTGCCACAGGCACACACACACCTGTTACACTCCATCTGAGTTTCAGAGCCATCCTCAAACACCTCGTCCTCTAGAGCACATTCTACACACACACACACACACACACACACACACACACACACACACACACACACACACACACACACAAAGCACAGCAAGATGAATACATTTACACAGATAATTAGGTAAGAAATTAAGGCCTGCTGGAATACGCAACGTGAATATAAAAATCACACCTGTGTGAACCGAGTGGTGCAACTCCCCTCCCCCCCCCCCCCCCCCCTCCTCTCTCTCTCTCTCTCTCTCTCTCTCTCTCATTAGCAGGCAGCAGGCACAGCATACCCCTCTCTCTGTTTCTGGCGCCCCCTACTGGTATTAATAAGTCACATACTCGTGTCGTTCCGATTTCACACATGCCCACACCACTCGTGCTCATGACTACACACAGGTACACAGACATTGCTGGTTGTAGGAGTAGTTGCACCACTAAAAAAATGGTCATGGTCATAAAAAGTAATGAGCATTCGTTTTTGGCCTTCTGAACAGAATATAAATGTTTTGCATTGCTTCATTGATTTGATTGTGACTGTAGGTCGCAGTTTATTATGAAAACCTGCAAAACCTGTCGGTCACACCTCGTGACACGCTCCATATATGGCCAATACATAATTAATTCCATATGTTGATCTGACCTCATCATACCCTGTACACTCAAGACATACCCTTAGATCTCTATATATGGAGCTATGTTGAACTGATCAAACCCTGTACACTGAGTCAAGACACTGCCCGTGCTGCCACCCTTAGATCTCCATATATGGAGCTGACCTGTTCCGACATTCCATATGTTGATCTGACCTCCTCAAACCCTGTACACTCAAGACACGCTCCATATATGGCCAGCCCTCATCAAACCCTGTACACTCAAGACACTGCCCCCGCTGCCCAGAAGCAGCGAGTGCATTCTCCGGCAGCGGCAATGAGACACGGCGCTGCCGGGGAGAGGGCCCGGCAGCTGCCGGAGCAGGTGGTGGATTATGACAGCTCCGTACCGTGGCAGTGTCAGTCCGTTCGCAACTACCGGTAACAGCCGCATCTGCCGGGGAATTATGTCACTCCACTGCCGATCCGTCTCGTGGCCGCCGCTCCACGCCGCAACTGCCGGTTAACAGTTTGACTGCGGAAAACGATTTATCAGACTTTTAATCAACCCCCCTTCACTGCCGAGATTGTTGTATTACCTTTAGAGCATACGCTGAATTATTTGGGCTTTTAATCCGCGAAAATCGAGCGAAAAAAGCTTCCCTCGTTTGTTATGAACGACCACACCACCCGCCATCTTGGTACACCCGGAAGACGCAGCACAGGACCCTCCTCCATGAGGCGTTGAACCCCATTCGTTTACATTGGCCTCAATTTCCCAGAAGCCCTAGCAGCCCACAGCATGTGACGATTTCCGGTTTCATCTCAAAACAGATGCATCTTCTCTCTTTCTCCGCGGCGATGACGGATTTTCTTTTTTTTGTTTACATTACGGCGGATTAAACACATAAAACAAAAGGCGCGTATGTCCGATATGGCAGCGACAATAACCTGGAGTAATCCATTCAAAGCACGGAAACTGTTAACAGCCGAGAGAAGGGGCGGCATCTGCCGGGGAAGCTGGGGGGGATTATGACACTCGACTGCCGCTCGCTTCCGCGGCAGTGTGTTGGTCCGACATGCGTTGTGTCGCACTTGCGGTTAGGTTAGGGTTTGGGGTAGAGTGTCGGACTGATGCCGCTGCCGGAAAATGCACTCGCTCTCCCTCCCGCCGCTACCCTCACATCTCCATATATGGAGCTGACCTGTTCTGGCATTCCATTATGTTGATCTGACCGCTCATGCCAAAGCGCCAGCGCTCGCCCAGCAGTCTGCCGTCACCCAGGCAGATGCGTGCACGCGACCTCGCCCTCAGGGTCGTCTTATACTGGTGGATTGATTTACAGATTCATTAAAGATAAATTTGTACTATTACGTCTCTCAGGTGGTTGGTAGGTGGGCGTCAGACAGTTGATGAACTCAGCTAGACTCAGCTTCCAGTCAGCATTCTCATCTGATAGCTCTATCAAAGCATCTACACACAGAGACCTAGAGAGAGAGAGAGAGAAGTAGAGTAACAAATAGGATCCTCCACATGTTGACATAAAAAGACATCACTGCGTCATGTGTATTTGTAGGCCTGTGTGTGTGTGTGTGTGTGTGTGTGTGTGTGTGTGTGTGTGTGTGTGTGTGTGTGTGTGTGTGTGTGTGTGTGTGTGTCAGTGTATATACCTCACTAGCCGACTATTCTCCATACTGTGAGAGTGTGTGAGGTTGAGGGCGGTGTCATTGTGTTCTAGGAATCGCAGAAACTCTGTCGAATCAAGCTTGGAATCTCCATTATCATAGACCTGTCAAACACAAACACAAACACACAAACACACAAACACACACACACACACACACACACACACACACACACACACACACACACACACACACACACACACACACACATTTTAAATGTTTATTTATGTCCACATGATGAGAAGTACAGGAATACCTTGTTACTGTACAAAGGACATAAACACTGCCAGTGCAGTTTGACAATGGGAGAGCAGCCAGTTACAACGTGCATGGACAGCAAAGCAAAGCTGACATGTCGGACACAGGGCAGCACACACACACACACACACACACACACACACACACACACACACACACACACACACACACACACACACACACACACACACACACACACACACACACACACACACACACACACACACTGTAATTCTATGGTGCTGTAGATTCTAATAAATAGGCAATTGATCGTCCATAATCCCATATTACTCACATAATTATAAGTGAATTGTGAATTCTTCACATCACAGTTGTTCAACACTATACAGTAGCTACAGTATAACTAATACACAAGTAGGCCAGGCCCGGATGCAAGACAGCCACACTGCTCTGACCTGGAAGTAAGTGTGTAAAAGGTCACGGACTGAGGACCCGTTTGAGGACAGGCTGGACGGTTCCGCTTCTTCCTGAATCCAGTGGATCACTCTTTTCCTCAGCCAATCACGATCAGACAGGAAACACACAACTATGTTCACGGAGACAGACACTTTGAAAAGCTCGTTTTGCATCACAACAAGCCATCAGTCCTCTACTACAGTGGGTCATGAGTGAATATCCCTTACATTTTTGAGTGGTGCTAGCCACTCCAACTACCAACTATGTGTGTCTGTCTGTCCGTCCGTCCCCGCACACAGAGATACAGAGACATTTCTCTTGTGGGTCCCGGAGAGACAGAGACATTTCTCTTGTGGGTCCCAAGCTAAAAGGTGTGAGAACAGGAAACCGCTGCTCCACAGTATATAATGTGTTATAATTGATAACTGATATTATACCAAACCTGTGTATTAAATAATGAGCTGTAAACTTACTAGGGTTGACATCTGTCCTTTTCTTCTCTTCTGGAAATAGAAACACACAACAGTCACAACTGTTATACTCCAGACACATTAACCCATTAAGACCTGAGGCCAATTCTAATTTACAAATCACTTAAGAAATCCTAACAGTTTTCTGAAAAAGTAAACGTATGTTGCTATACCACTGGTGCTCAAACAATTTCATAGTAAGGACCCCCAAAATTATATGTGTTTGGCCGCCGACCTCCATCTCCAAATACTTTGCAGAGACCCCCAGAAGCAAACATTTTGAGTGGGGCCTGCAGCCTAACCGCTGGCCGTGTGTCTGTATGTATGCATGTCTGTCTGTGTATGAGTACAAACAGCTGTAATCCCACTAGGTGACCTGCACTGGCACTGTTGAGCAGCCTAAAGGGCCATTCACACTGAGAAATATAACTAACTGCAGCCAGCCAGTAGCAGGCTCGGCTCCATAATGAAATTACCGAGGGGGCAGTTCAAAATGGTGATGGTTTTTATATAGTATAAAACAGTGTACATGAAACTAAAACTGAGGGGGCAGAATATGCAACTGAAGGAGCCTGGCCAGCGGTGTTGTTGAGCAGCCAAAATTCCCAAAATAGCAGATGTGTAAACATGAGTGTAACATGTTTACACTCATGTTAACATGTGTGTGTGTAGTGTGTACAGTATTATTATTACGTGCGTGTGTGCGTGCGTGCGTGCGTACCTAGACACTTTCCTCTGTGTGCCACGTGTATCTTGGTCTGAGTGACACAAGCCTCTCGATGCAGCTCACAGTGGTTCCTGTAGGATCTACCGTTACTTCCACACACCCAGTGCTCCGATGCCTCACACTGCTGGAGAACCACAGAGACAGAAAACTAATGTTATACTCACATATAAACAAACTAATGTTATACTCACATATAAACAAACTAATGTTATACTCACATATAAACAAACTAATGTTATACTCACATATAAACAAACTAATGTTATACTCACATATAAACAAACTAATGTTATACTCACATATAAACAAACTAATGTTATACTCACATATAAACAAACTACTGTTATACTCACATATAAACAAACTAATGTTATACTCACATATAAACAAACTAATGTTATACTCACATATAAACAAACTACTGTTATACTCATATAAACAAACTAATGTTATACTCACATATAAACAAACTAATGTTATACTCACATATAAACAAACTAATGTTATACTCACATATAAACAAACTAATGTTATACTCACATATAAACAAACTAATGTTATACTCACATATAAACAAACTAATGCCAATGTGCAAGCAATAAGCATTGACAGTCGTCTACAACAGTGGTTCCCAAACTTTTTCATGTAAAGGTCCCCTAAATCGACATTTATTAGCCTGCGGACCCCCATTTGAAAAGATGTGCCAGGGATAGAGATTAGAGAAGAGTTTTATTACGGTTCTAGCAGTGATTCTCAACCATTTTCAGTTCAAGCACCACCAGTTGGACATGCATTAGGCTACGGACCCCCCATTTAATGGCATTCTTTTTAATCTACAATTAGGGGCCTTTGGCACACCTTCATTCATACAGAAAGAGCACCATGCAATCTTAAAAATGGAGATTACTATTACCTGTACACAGTGACAGACTGGTTGTCCTTTGTCGGTCGATACACACTCTCTGCCTGCTCCACAGAATGTCTTATCACACACCGAATGGTCCTGCTTGCGTGCATGTGCACACACACACACACACACACACACACACACACACACACACACACACACACACACACACACACACACACACACACACACACACACACACACACACACACAGCGAGAGAGAGAGAGAGAGAGAGAGAGAGAGAGAGAGAGACAGAGACAGAGACAGAGACAGAGACAGATTTCCGTTCATTTTCTTTCAAGATGAAACTGAACTAACACCTTATTCACCTTCACGTCTAACTGGCAATCTTCGAAAGCTAGTATACATCTCAAATTTTTCTTTTGATCTATTTATTAACATTTCCATGTGTGTGTGTGTGTGTGTGTGTGTGTGTGTGTGTGTGTGTGTGTGTGTGTGTGTGCACGAGAGAGAGTGAAAGAGTGTGTTTGTTCCAGACTGCAGATGGTGACCTTTGATCTTCAATTCAGAGAGTCCACACACCATTTAGCATGACAACAACATACACACACGCTCCAGTGTGTGTGCGTGTGTGTGTGTGTGTGTGTGCGCATGTGCGTCATCTGGCCAGTAGTATAATAGCCGCAGGTGTTGAGGAGAGGAGCTCTGACCCTAAACTCCCAAATGTCTGGCCGTTTAAACCATCATAAATCTGGTTCTAACTCACAGGTTACTTAATCTTTCTAGTTCTCATAAATGTTAAATGTTAAAGATCAACCTCTTGTCTGCTTCCGGTTACGGAATTAAAGTAATATTTATTTAAGCAAAATAGACATATAACATAAAACTAATTCTCACTAACACACACACACGGTCAGTTTACTATAGGTGAAACACACTTCCACCTAAACAGAGGTTTAAACGCATTCCAGACATTCCTATTATACTTATGGGTCTCACACACACTCACACGCTTGTGCACGCTCACACACACGTCAGACAATAGATACATCTGCTGCCTCTGAATCTCCATCTGACATCTGGCACACACCAGACCTGTTGAGACCAGCTGAGACCCCCCCACCCACAAACACACACACGCGGGCGCGCACACGCTATGTGGAAGCCAGTGTTTCCCGTACTAATATTAGGTTTGATGTTTTGACACTAGTTTTACTAGTGTCAAACTACTAACTAAGGGTATCCTGTTATGCAGTATTTAAATACTTTATCCTGATGACTCTAGGGGCTCTATTTCCATCCATGCTAAACCCCTTATCCCTAAATTAATTTGCCTTTTTTTTTTTTACTATTTTGAAAAACATTTTTGAATAGTTCAACTAGCTGATCTACATCGACGTGTTGTGAACTTTTAAATTTCATTTTTGTTAGTAGTTTAGGGATAAGGGGTTTAGCATGGATGAAAATAGAGACCTAGGACTTTTTGAAGGATGCCAAGTTAACATAACATCTTGTCCAAAATATAAACTTTTCAGGAAATGGCCATGCATTCAAAATATATTGTATCTTGTACGTACAAGATAATATCTCGTCTGTACAAGATATTATCTTGTACGTACGAAATATTATCTTGTACGTACGAGATAATTATTATCTTGTACGGCCAAGATAATATCTTGTACGCACGAGATAATATCTTGTACGTACGAGATAATATCTTGTACGTACGAGATATTATCTTGTACGTACAAGATAAAATATATTTTGAATGCATGGCCATTCAGAGGCTCCGTAGTAAACAAACAAAAAAAAACATGTTTTAACAACACAATACTTCCTCATCAAAGGTTTTTGACCATTAATATGGAGATGTTTCAATCTATCAATGATGGAAAAAACAACTATCGCCGAAGTTGGAGTTAGATGGTTTGACCGACAGTTTGAGGATCAAATGGAGTTAAAGCGGGAACCCCTTTTGGTGGTTACATACATTATGTTATAATTTAGCTATTGAAAAATAGCAGATCTACAAACTTTTATAGGTCTGCTATTTGTTTAAACATTCATTTATTTTCTTTTTGACGTCAGGCCTGAATGGGTTAAGACATTTAGTCAGAAATTACTTTTCATGGGTCCAATATTTGGAAAACCCACGCACAAACGTAAAGGGTTAAGGGTGTATTATATATATATATATATAATTTTTTTTAAGGAAAACGTTGAAAAATGTGATGAATAATTTGTGACGCAAGCAGTGTTTAAAGAGAATTGTGCACAGAAATATCCTTAGTTTTAAATTGAAGCGACGTGTAAAACCAAATCCATTTGGTTCCACTTGTACAGTGTTCTAACACTGAGGACTTTACAGTGTGGTATGATGAAGACACTCACATGCTGCAGGTCGACAGCTGGAGGGAGGGCAGGCTGTGTTATTACAGAGCGGAGGCGCCTCTGTAGCCATTAATCAAACAAACCTTAATCACATACTGTACACTGCAGTACACTACACACCTCAAGGCATGTGGGCTACTGTGCTATTGTACGTGCGCGTGAGTGTGAGTATGTTTTGTGTGTGTGTGTGTGTGTGTGTGTGTGTGTGTGTGTGTGTGTGTGTGTGTGTGTGTGTGTGTGTGTGTGTGTGTGTGCGTGTGTGTGCGTGTGTGTGCCTGTAGATTTCAATAATGATCTTCCACAATGGATAAGAATTAAAAGTCAGACTGTCAGACTGAGCGAAATAGGCTACATCTTAACACACGCACACACAAGACTGCTTGCAGGCATGTGCGCATGCAGACCCCTCTCACCTCAGCGATATTGAGCATGTACTGCAGGTCTTCCTCGTGTCAGAAGTCGACATTTGTCTTGACTCTGTCACTCCCTTTGACAGATTTATTCCACGGACAGAATGACTCGTCACAAAAAGCTGTTTCACAATGGTTCACTATAAGGCCAAACGGGTAATTGGTCTAGAGTGAGGAATGCCAATACCTACATAAATCATTTGTATCAAAACATAAAATAATAATATTATAATAATATAATATAATGATCAGTTTTATAACAACACAATCTTCTACCGCAGAGGCAGCTATAAACAGTCATGTCTGTTTAACAAAAGCATAAATGAAATTGACAACCATCGAGGTCCCAAAGTTTTCAGGTTAGTGATGGAGCAGATTTCTGTCCGTCCGTCTGTCTGTCCGTCTAGAAGTATGACTGACCACCAGTAAATGGTGTATGTACAGTACTACTATGTAGTATAGGCCTACTGCATTCTATTGTTCATTAATATTAATTGAGTAAAATGTACCGTTCTGGGCTTACCTTGTTGAGAGGAGAGGAGGAGACAAGAGGGGAGAGGAGTAGTAGTAACCACAGCATGTTAGCAGTCATCCTCCTGGAGAAGAGAAGAGAAGAGAAGAGAAGAGAAGAGAAGAGAAGAGAAGAGAAGAGAAGAGAAGAGAAGAGAAGAGAAGAGAAGAGAAGAGGAAATTAGAAATGACCAAACTTATGTTTACCATTTTCCACAATCCACTGCAAGAATAACACAGGCGAAAACAAACATCACTAACAGTTATAAGAAGAAAAGGCAAAGTAAAGCCATACCAGTCTCAACACACCCAGGCTTCTCAGGTCTCTGGGACCAGTTGGTCTGTCTGCAGCCAGTCAGTGGGCTCAGAGAGGAGCAGACATAGAAGTATACATCCGACCAGTCACTTCCACCACAGTGAGCGTGGGAGGTCAGATGTTTTTAATGAGAAAAGCATAAATCCTGTCTCCAGTCGGTCTCGAGCAGCGCAGTCTGCTCTCAGTGCTCTGAATCTGATCTACTGCTGGACAAGGAGAGAGAGAGAGAGAGAGAGAGAGAGAGAGAGAGAGAGAGAGAGGAGGGCGTTAGAGTGGGATGAAAGGAGGAGGGATGAGAGAAGAGCAGCTGTCCAGAGAGAAGCAGCATAATATTATGCATTTCACTCACAGATGGAAACACAAAGGTTTACACAACACTTATCGTTGCTGTCGGGCAGAAACCTCTTATCTCCATATTTAGTTTTGTTTGTGAATTAACGCCATACTTGAGATCATACTGTCTACAGTCACACAGAAGTATCCAAAATAGCAAAACGCATGCAGCACGATATATATATATATATATATATATATATATATAGTATATATAATGTATATAAAATGTATTTAAGGTTTGTCAAGTTTTTTTTTTTCTTTACTTACTTTACTTTACTTTACTTAATTCATCCTGCACCATTTAACAAACAAATTACAAAAAATTGGAAGAAAAGAAAAAGTGGAATAAAGAAAGTAGTAGTAAAATAAATAAGAAAAACACATCATTACGGCCCTACTTTCTCCCTAGTATGGCTGAAAATGAAAACTATTAAAAAAACTATTAAAATAAACTATAAAAAATATGTATTTTTAGTGCTAGAATGTGTGTCATTTGCGATGGTTTTTAGAAAACCTTATGCCCTATCACCATATCAAAAAATCAAAAACATAATTGTCACCAAGTGCACAATCTTAATGATTTTGGATTAATTCCTTCCCAGCTACACCCAGTCTACAGGCAGAGGAACAGACGCTCCAAGGGCTGCTGCCCTGCAGTGGGCTGCTTTTACCAGCAGATGGCAGAGTAGCCATTTCGATAATGCTGGACACACATGTTCAACATTCTACATTCATGTTTTCCCTATGCAAGTAAGAGAGTAATATTGTTGTTCAGCTCACTGACATTACACCAATAAGAAAAACAGCACTATGGCAATAACATAAGTTAACACTAGTAGTAGTATCATCACCTCAGGTGGTGTTGAACTAACCTACCTGCTTACCAGTTGGAGACTATAGGGTCAAAGAAACCAACAGTGTTGGCTAATGGGAAACCAGTAGGGATTAGGGAAGGCCATTCTCTGACCACTCCCAAACCTGGTCTGGGTGCCTGCTGTCACTTTGCTTAATCATAACAAAAGAGGCAGAGAACAGTGGACACACAGGAGTAACTGAAGTTATAGAATCTCAACTAAAATAGACAGAAACTCTGCAGTCTACATAATAATCAAGCCAAGGTGATGTGATGTGAATAGTCAGTGATATCAGTAGTGTAGTGCATTAGTGCATATCTATTATCTAGCCTGGGTAAACCTGCCAGATTTCTGGCAGAATTAAATGTTGTCCAGCAGGGGGAGTGGTTTTACCCAGGCTAGTGCATATCTGGATGTGTGAAACTGTAGCTATGTGCAAGAGCAAAAAGGAACTCAGAAACAAAACCAAACCAAACAAAACCAAACAATTGTAGGTCAAGGCTTTTAAGTTCTTTCTAGTATGGCATCTAGAGTGAGACAATCCGGCGGTGAACTTAAAGACTCCAAGGCACTCCGTTCAGTGAAGTTCAAAAGCCTTAATTGGTCTATGGCTTTGCAAAGTAGGTGACCAAGCAATGTGTTTTTCGGCCCAGCGGCCTTCATAAGGGTCTGATCACTATGATATGTGTACACACTCATTATATAGCGACCAGACCACAAACTGTCAATCAGCATGACAACAAAATGTCTGTCACAAGAAATACAAAATGCTATACACACACATGACATTCCACAATGTTCACATATGCTTGTCCCTATGGTGCAAATGGTAAAAAATGACAACTAGCGTGTCAGAATGTATGGGAAGTTAGGAACAGGGGCAAATAACTCGTAAACACAATCACATTGTAGTCTATACACCACATGAGTAGAGTTGCAGATTTCTGTCCACAAACAGTGATGGAAGAAGTAGGTTTTACTTAAAGGGATTGTGACATTAAAAAAAAGGTTTTGGAATTGTTCTTATTTTTTTTTAGGTTTTCTAATCTCAATTGCACCCAAAAAACATGAACTTTTAACATTCAGTAGATTTTCTGTGATCTGGGGTTTTCTGGCTCAAACAGGTGCTCTGATTTGCCGGCAGTTTGTGATGTAAGATCCTGCAAATCCCATATACTGTATGTCAATGGGATTTGCCAGCAGATGTCACTGTTTTCACTGTTTTGCCTGTTTTCATTGTAGCTCAAAAGGCTTCCAAACCCCAAAGAAAACTTCAGACCACAGAAAATCCACTGAATGTTCAAAGTTCAGGTTTTTTGGGTGTAATTGAGGTCATAAAACCTAAAAGAAAAAGAAATGAAAATGAATGTCATAAAACCTTTAAGAAAAACTATCAATACTGCAATGCATATATACTGTACGTGGAAATCCTGTATTAAAAATGTAACCTAAGTAAAATCAATAGTATTGACTATTGACATCAAAATACACTTAAAGTACCAAAGTACAAAGTAAAGGTACAATATTTCCCTCCGAGATGCCGAATAATAAAAGTACCTTAGTACCTTAGTTACGGTACTTGAGGTCAATGTACTGTAGTTACTTGACACCACTGATGTCCTTAATGTCACGAGCCAGAAGTGTACTGTACCTCAGAACGAAAATACATCGCCTGGATGCAACTGGGATCCAAGGTCATCGGGGTTTCGGGTCTCTCGACCATCATACCCCTCACTCGGGTGACCCAGCCGGGGTGATCAAGTCCCGACTTACGTCCCAGTAGCTATAATAATAATAATAATAACTTTATTTATATAGCACTTTTCTGGACAAAGTCACAAAGTGCTGCACAACAAATTCACAGGAAAGCATATTCATATACAATATAAAAACAACAACAATGTAATAGATAAAAATAAAAAATAAAAAATACCGACAGAATACAGTGAACAAACATTCAACGGGGCTAGGGGGGGAATGCTTTTCTGAACAAGTATGTTTTGAGAAGAGTTTTAAAAGATGCAATGGTATCTGCTTGTCGGATACAATACCTATACCCTCGATCAGACCCACTAGGGAAAGACAGGGCCTCAAAATCCGTTGGAACCACTCCGGAACTACTGTGCCGGGACTGAGAGGTACAATTCTGGTATGTGGAGGGACTAGGCTCTGTGGGTTGCCTCCTGTCCGGGCCCCTCCTATACGTCTCACCAGGTCCACTCCTGCTCTCACCAGGAGTACCGCCAGGACCTGTGCGTTGCACCAGACTCCCAGCACCAGACACTTCATTCAGGAGTGGTGGATTCTGGTTCTGCAGGCTCCACCGCTGGGCAATGGTAGTACTGCAGACTCCACTTGCGGCTCGAATGGCCCTCATTGAAGGTTTTTGGGCTTCCTCCTCACGGAGGAATGGAGGATGCAGGCTGGGGCGCCAACCCATACTGCTCCCGGGGTGCCGTCTACATTCCGGCTGTCAGTAAAGTATATCTGTCCAGAGTTGGAAACACGGACGTCTCCTTCCCAAAGATTTTGCTTTAGTGTTTGCATGGTTCAATATGTCATTTCTGTATCCCCTTTGATACATATTAATGACTTGTTGGTCAAAGTCATCATAGTCCCAAAATCCAAAGGGAATGTTGGAGACGAGACTGGATCCAGGATCCAGCTGTCTGCCCATAGTGTTGCGGTCACTGCTTTTTCTATAGATAGATGTGTGTATGTATGCTGCCATTCTCGTCCCTCGATATCTTTATGTCAGGAAAGCAAACCAAATAATGTTTCCTGTGTAGGAGAGAACGAATGGCATTGGCTGGCCTGGTTATTATACCGTACACCACTACACCTAAGGGGATGATTGTGTTATCCCCAAGATACACCTTCAGCACCTTCTAGCCTGGGATCCAGACTGATTCAAATACATCTGGAATCCAGGCTACCCTGGAACTACACAGGAGCAGAAAATAAGTTTAAATAAAACTAGAAAAGGTGCCCCTCGGGGCACATGTTTCCACCAGGGCAGGTCAGGTTGTGGCCTCCTGGTGGCGCTATAATAAGCCAATGTGAAAAGGGTGCCATTTCTTCTTATGCCTTGGATGGCAATTGGATGATTTGATGGAAGTGTAACACCCAGGAATCAAACCTGGGTCTCCCGCAGAGCACTCACGCACAGCAGGGTGTTCATAATGTACACCTTACTCCCTTCTCTCTCTGTCCAGCATTTCTCCACCACGTCTTTCAGTTTCTTCCTCTCCTATACATTCTTATTCTCCCTTTCCTCTGTCTCCAATTCCTCCATCCGCTCACTTCTCTAATTTTCTCCTATTATTCCACCCTTTCCCTGTTCATCTCTCTCTCTCTCTGTCTCTCTCTCTCTCTCTCTCTCATTCCACCCGCTTTTCCTCTTCCTCATTGTCTTCCTCTCTCTCAGCTGTGTTGGTGTGATTGAAAAGCTTATGTCAGAAGAAGTGCTGAGGTCAGATAATTTCACCCTCCTGGTGTGTGCTGTAACACCAAAGCACATCCTATAAATAGTGCTTGCTTTCCAGCATTGTGTGTGTGCGTGTGCGTGCGTGTGTGTATACACTTGCGTGTGTGTGTGCGCACACGTGTGTGCACGCTGTGTGTGTGTTCATTTAAGGAAAGGTATGTTATCGTCCTTCTCATGAGTTTAATGCATGGCGATAACAGAGGTGTGACACATGCATAGACATGCAGACAGACTCACACACTCACAAACACACACACACAAACACTCATTCTGGTACGGGGTGTGAGGGAGGATGAGAGGGCTGCACGCTGACAGGAATTAGAAGTCTGCTCACACTCTTTCACTCTTCACCCTGCATGGCACCCTCCCTCCGTCTCTCAATCTCTCACACTGACACTTTACAAAACTTTACTTAGTTAAAATCTATAATAATAAGAAGAAAATAAAAACTTTGGAGGTTTGGCCCTATGTGAACCCAACCCAACATGCCTGGGTGTCACAAGTGTGAAGCCTTTTGTAAGAATGTCAAACGAGAGAGATCCAAGAGATAATGCAGCATCTATACAGTGATTTACAGTCGACGCGGGTGCACCGACAGTGTGTTCTTAGAAGTGCATTTCAAGACGACATAGAATCAGCTTGTCTATATTCTAATAGCCTCAGGTGTGCGTAGGTAGGGCATTCCAGAGTCTAGGGGCTTCACAACGAGAGCTCAATCGATCACCCTTTGAGTTGCTTGGCGTGATCTTGGGACCTTTATGAGAGGACCTCAGGCTGCAGGGAGGCTCATAATAGGCAAATAGGAATAGGGAGACAAGAGCTCAACAATATATTCTGTTGCTAGACTCTTTTGGAGGGAGGGCGAGCTACAAAAGTGGTCTTTGGCATGCTACTCTACCAAAAGTGGTATATACCACTTTGAAAAGCGGCATACCACTTTGAAAGCTTTTGTGACTGACAAGGTCACAAAAAGTCTCTCTCTCTCTCTCTCTCTCTCTCTCTCTCTCTCTGATAACAGGTTCCAACTCCTCATCATCTTCATTGTCTCCACCAGGCTGAAGGCATGGGGAGAGAGTATGTTTTACACTCACTGGATGCCAATGATGCCAACGATGAACCTCTGCCCCAAACTTTCCAGAACGGCCTGTTATAGCGCCACCAGGAGGCCGACTTTTGAAAAACTTATTTTTTTATATTGCTCCTCCAGATTCTGTCCAGAAACCCTGCAAATCATTACACACTATCTCTATAGTTATGTGTTCAAGACGGATCTGTCCGATATTTCATATTCCATCCTAATTGGCTAACATTGGCTTTCAAAGATTGCAGGATTGGCCCATTTTGAACAAAAAGCCTCAAATCATGAACACAGCGTGCAATTTACTGTATGTGGAATCTTTCACGCACTTTCCTACTAGGCTGAGGAATATATCCAACCCTTTTCAAATTGGCCTGTTATAGCGCCACCAACAGGTGGATTTTTGCAAAATATATTTTTGGAA